>NW_006239288.1:405423-447210 GCF_000226075.1 Solanum tuberosum | reverse complement strand
GTAACTACCCTACAATACAAAGAACTTGGACTGTTGCAGTTCTTATGCATATTTCTAACACTCCTCCTTGCTTTAAGAGCTGCAAACTCCAAGTTTTTGCCTGAGAAGTTGAAATTTATTGCCTGATAATGGTTTGGTGAAGATATCAGCCAGCTGCTCTTTAGTTTTGCAATAGAGCAGAATCATGTCACCATTATTTTGCACTTCCCTCAAGAAGAAAAGCTTGATGTTGAAGTGTTTTGTTTTCCCATGAAATACAGGATTATGAGAAATTGCTATCGCAGATTGGTTGTCCACAAATACTTCAGTTCCCTTTGTCTTATTCATGTGCAGATCACCAAAAATTTGGTCCACTTCCATCTGCATTAAAACCAATGGATGTGGATAGAATACTTAGAGCGCACGACCAACAGATCCAAGAATCTGTTGAACGCGCCAAGCAACACAACAAAACTAGCTAAAGCTCGGTTTTGAGGCATGAAAACAACAATGAAAACCAACATAAGCTACTTGGATATTCACTCTTTTCTACAGAGAAAAAGTAACGAAGGTAAAGGTTTGCAAACCATTAAACTCTGTACTAATAACAATCATATATCATATATATATATATACTAGTTTTTCGACACGTGATTACCAATTCAGAAAATATATGTTATAGTAAATAGTATTTTTGTCATCTAACCAGATGTGTTTGCACGTGTATTTCACGTTAAACTGTCCGGATGTCATGAACATGTGAAGAGAACAACTACATTTTATTTTTTAGAACTAATTTTTGAATATTAATTTTTATTTTATAAGTTATAACATAATCAATGACCTTTTTGTTGTTGGCTCTCATATTTGACTTCTCGATTGACTGTGTAAATAAATCAAAGCTAGTTATCAGACTGTTCATAGTTAACTGAGAAAGGTTTCCTCTTTTTTTTTTTACCAAAAAAACTAAAAACTAAAAATTAAAGAATATATTCTATCTGTGAAATCATACATATAATCACATGTTTATCTTACACCCAACAAAGATGTAGTTCATATACTTGTAAATAATTTTCAATTTATTCAATCAAGCATGATTTGTCCAAGGAAAAATATCAACACCATGTTATCACATATATAGGGGCGGTATAATAATATGAAAAATTATTGGTCAAAAGTTAAGATAAAAAAGATGAAAGATAGAAATAGTTAATATAATAACTATGAGAATTCATAATCATATAACTAAAGAATGTTAAAGAGTGTGAATAACATTTTTAAATGATTCATATATATTCACATATTTTCACATCTGTTGTGAGTTTTTTTTTAAAAAGAACTCGGAACAATTTAAAATAATATATTTTGAAGTTAGAAAATCTTGTTAACTTGATAATACAGTTGTGACATATATAATACTTTAATTTAAATACAAATACCTACCCATATATATACATATATATATATATGACTTATAAATATAAAGGGCAATGTTTATATAGTAATAACTAATTTGAAGTAAACTTCCTAACATTCTAAATCACATAAGTAACATTGATAAATAAAGTCATTCTGTTGTCTTGAGCATAAAAAAAAACAAATTGTGACAATTCTCTAACTCTTGAGAAGTTTAATAATTTTGAAAAAAAGATGTTCAGAAGTATATATTTACGTCACAAGAGAAATTATTAAAAAAAACAAATGAATTTAGACTATATCATGTTAACTTCATGTATTGGAACATTACATACTAATGTATATATTAGGCAAATTGATGACCTTTCGGTAGTACCAATCAAGAGGTTCATCAGTCAACAACTCCGAGAAAAAAAAACAAGGCAGATCACTCAAACATTAAAGATCATTATCAAAAGGGAAGGTAAAGACAACCGTATTTTGACAATAATAATGACGGTGTGTTCCTTCATAAACTGTTAAAAAATAAGAGAGAAAGTGAAGGTACAAAATACAACGTAGAGACACCAGAGAAATATTGAGTGAAGGGAAAGGACAGATGTGTTTCATGCAATCCTCAAGAAAAAATTGCTCCTCTTTTTGCTTAATTATTCTATTGTTGGTAGAACATTGAAGCATATCATCAAAGGGGAGTTAACACCACAATCATGCACTTAGTAAGCTACAAACGAACCACTATTACCAACTGATTTAATTTTGATATGATAAAATTATTGCATAAAAGGCAGCACCAGGCTGTCACGCAACTAATGGCACAAGAAATACACCGACAAAAAATGTACATCTTCTATTTTCACCAAAAAGAAATCTTTCTTTCCACTCACAACTCGACAGTAATCAGCATATACTAAGAGCAAAGGCATCACTTGCAGCCTTATTCAAACTCACTCAATAACAATAAATCACACGAATTTTTTTAAAATGCAAGAAGAAGAAGAGTAGAAGATTACAAAAAAATTGTGGTTGAAAAAAATGAGAGGAAGTCTCTCTATTTATAGTCAACAAAGGGTAGCATGACCAAGTATTTTTTTGTGTCTTATTTGAAAAGTCATGACCTTTTGAGAAGTCACAACTCTTTGGAAAAGTCACAACTCATCGAAAAATCACAATCCTTCGAAAAAAGTCACAACTTATCAGAAAAATCACAACTCATCCAAAAAGTCACAACCTATGTTAGGAATATTATAGTAATTTAACATTCAAATTAGGAGTTCATGCTTTTAAGGTAATATAGATATAGATATATTTGCATTAACAAAAATATTTATCCCATAAAAATTAGCTATTCAATAAATAATAAAAATTAAACAAATACAAACTTCACATGGTGTTATTACAAGTCATATGATCTTTTCTTTGTCTAAAATACTGAAATATTAAGAATTAATAAATCAGTAAAATAAAAGTGTAATGTTTATATAGTAATAACTATTTTGAAGAAAACTTTATGACAATCTAAATCATATAAGTAGCATTGATAAATAAAGTCATTCTTCTGTCTTGAGCATCAAAAAGACAAATCGTGATAATTCTCTAACTTTTGAGAAATTTAATAATTTAGGAAAAAGATATTTAGAAGCATTTATCTACATCACAAGAAAAATTGTTAAAAAAAACAAATGAATTTAGACTACATCATGTTAACTTCATATATTGGTACATTACATACTAATGTATATATTAAGTAAAAATAATAATTATTATATCATCAGAATTATTTTTCTCAAGCCAGGTTAAGAAATATACCCTCTTAAGATAGACCGATTTACTTCATCAGAATAGTTGTACCTCATATTCCGCTAAACTTCGAATTCACTCAAAGACAATAAATCACACAAAAAATTTTAAAATGAAAGAAGAAGAAGAGTAAAAGATTAAAAAAAATTGTGGTTGAAAAATGAGAGGAAGCCCCTCTATTTATAGTCAACAAAGGATAGTATGAACAAACATTTTTTGTGTCTTATCTGAAAAGTCATGACCTTTTCGAGAAGTCACAACCTCTTGGAAAAGTCACACCATATTGACAGATCACAACTCTTTGGAAAAGTCACAACTTATCGAAAAAATCACAAGTCATCGAAAAGTCACAACTTATCGAAAAAGTCACAACTCATCGAATAATCACAACCCTTTGAAAAAAGTCACAACTCATCGGTAAAGTCACAACCTAAGTTAGGGATATTATAGTAATTTAACATTCAAGTTAGGAGTTCAAGCTTTTAAGGTAATATATAGATATAAAAGAGAACCTTAGGCCCGCCTACGTTGTGCCACCACAAACCAGAATTCCCTTTTATTTATTTATTTACAAATTAGCCTTCCCTTTCATGAAAAGTTGTGACTCTAATGAAAAGTTGCGCCTTTAATAAAGAATTGTGACTTTAATGAAGAGTTATAACTTTCATAAAAGGTTGTAACCTTTCTGAAGGGCTGCAACTTTTCCAAATAGTTATAACCTTTCTAATAAGGCACAATAAACATTTATTCACACTACCCTTTGTTGTCTATAAATAGAGGGATTTCCTCTCATTTTAACACACCGAAATTTCTGAACCTCCTCCTCTTTTTTTTTTTGATGACCCTCTTCTTCTTCACAATTAAATATTTGCATACTTTGCTCATGTTGAGTAACTCACTGACACTATTGCTTATGTTACAGATCATGATATGTATTTTTACAATCATTAATTTATAATTTATGCTTAAGTTATTAATGCTAAATGATAAGATATAATAATTTTCATTTTTCTTTACATTATTAATGTTTGTTACTACGTAATCTTGTATGTAAAATACTATAGTGTTTTAGTTTAATGCCAGATAGGTTTTAAGTATTATTTTATAAATTCTGTGACATTTCGCGCGGATAATTTTACTAGTAGTATTATAATTGTCTAGCATGTAGACATTTTAATCACAGGCTGCACCATATTAATACTAACAGCCACAGCCACAGCCACCTAGCTAACAGACGCCAATATTAATCAAATAGCAATAGCTTCATAAAGGCGCAGGCAGACCATAAAAAAAACAACTATAATAGCCTTTACAATGAGCTGGATTCAGAAGCTAAAGGCAGAAAATAGTGTCATCATTTTTCAATTGATCACCTTGGCATTTTCCATAAAACATAATGTGTTAGCCACAATCTCCTCAATTGCACAATACTAAAAGAACAGTTATTCAACTATCATTGCATTAGATATCAAACACATTGTCAACAATTCAACGATTCGAATGCTTAAACCAAAAACATCCTTGAAATTAACCTCCCCACCCCCCTTAAATAAACCTCAACAGCGTGAATGAAAACTCAAACGTTATAGATGCTCAGTCGTGCAGTGTCCCCAAAATGTCTTCATCCCGGTACAAATGAAACCTGCCACAAGATCATCAAGAAAGTTTAGAAAATGAATAAAGCTTTAAGCTTTTAGAGCAATACAAGGACAGATAACAAAGTGCACTCACTCTTTCTCCCCCAACTTGACTTGAGTACCACCGTACTCGGGCAACAAGACGGTGTCGCCTTCCTTGACAGCAGTAGGGATTAAGTTCCCTGTCTTGTCATGAAGTCCTGGCCCAACAGCCACCACTTTCCCGGAATTCAGCTGAAATTCACAAGACTGACTTGATTAAAACTTGAAAACACAAACACCAAACGATCAAAATCTTAGCTAAATTGGGTTACATATCCAACATAATACAACGCTAACAACAACTCAACCAATCAACTAAGTCTCAACCGACCTTGAATATACAAACACCAAAACATCTCAAAGACAACTCAATCAAAGACAAGTTAAAATTACTTATGTAAATATTCAACATCAGTCAAATTGCTCAACAAATTCTACAGGTCCTCCAAAATTTAGCACTTACAATACTCCAAAATATTCCCAATCGCAATACTTTAAGTTCTGAGCTCAGCTATGTGAACACTTAATTTTTTTCTGCCCAACTCGAACCCATCTCATTCTGATACTTGAGAAATGAGAAGTCTTTCAAAACTACATGATTTTGTCGGCCTATCGAATGAATAAACTAATAATGTTGCCGGATATATCCAAAGGAGTTCCAAATACTTCTTTGTAGAGGTTTCTCAAACTACATGTCGTCTAACAGAATCTCCAAACAAATTATATCCCCAAACAAACTATATGTTCTCTAAATTCACAAGACCAGCTTGAATAAACACCTTAAGATCTCAGCTAAAATTGGAATGCATATCCAAGACAATAAAACAATAAAACAATCAAATGTGTCTCAATCAAAGACAAATTAATATATGTTCAGCTTAAGATGGACCCATATCAGTCAAATGCTCAACAAACTCTAAAATTTAGCACTTAGAATAAACCCGATCAAAAGAAAACCAAAATAGTTAAGTTCTGAACTCGGCTAAGTAAACCCAATTCATTCGGATACTTAACAAAGCAGAACCTTTTCAAAATTAAATCTTGTCTAAATTTCACACTTAATCTACCTAATGTAACCAATATGTCCGCCGTCAAATGAAAACAACAAGAAGACAGTGATGAATCTAACTGAGACCCATTTACCAATTTCAATCGAACATTCAACAAATTACAGTTTTCTAAGTTACTGACCTTAGCGGACTTCTCAGGGAGAAGAATACCGGCACTTGTTTTAGCAGGAGCTGTAATTTTCTCAATCAAAATCCTGTTAAGTGTTGGGATCAAACGTTTCGCCATGGCTACTGCTGCTGCTGCTTGAACAAGAAGATTTTGCTTTTCTGCTGTGTGGTGTGTGGGGGGAAGAAGAAAGAACGTTGAAACTGGGATTTTATATATGCACAGAAATTCAAGATTTGAGTAGAAGGTTTTAGTTTTAGGGGTTTAGGGTTTTAAAGTCCATTTTCACCTTTTTCTGTTATTGGGCCTTATCATGTGGCCCAGTTTTATATTTTTTTGTTAAATTTTGATCAACTAATCTTATTTTAATTTGTATAGCTAAATAGATGGAAAGAAATTTTATTCCTCGGCTCAAACAAGTGAGAAAGATCCTTTCTATCTTATTAGTCAAGTGTGCTAGTTGTAAATCATAAAACAACACTAATGAGTAAGAAAGGGGATGCGCTAAGGCGCAACGACTTTCGCGTAGTTGATGCACTCCTGCTTCTTGCTTTTGAACTAGAGCTTGTTGGGTAGTGAAGTGGTCCGAGAAGGTTAAAATAAAACTTGTATTAAGCAAGCAGAGTAGTCAAGTCAAAAAGCAAGAAGCGATTTTCGTTCGATCGATGGAACCAATCATACTTTCATTGTTGTGTACAAACTTTTTTGATCCAATTCATCTTAGCTTATTTAACGATTGAACAATTATTAGTTATTCTCTTCAAACTTAATTATAATCATTTGTGTTTTCTGAAGTCCTTGAAGCATTTCACTTTTCATCATGATATAGTTAATGCATAATACATAAATGTGTCAACTCTATAGAATCAGTTGATTTTGATAAACGACACTTAACAATTATTCGTACCCTTTGCAGGCAAAGAAATCAAAAAGGAAAGGAACCAAGCATATAGCACAAAAAAGAAGGCTCTGAAGAAACCTCGTCCCAATGTTTCAGGATCTCTCTCCAGAAGACATGCAATGATTCTGGGGGTCCGAGTAGAAGAACATGTATGACATCTTCAAAACTTGACCGATTGTTCTTGGTTGTGTAATCGATCTCAGTCAATTAAGGGACTCTCATTGTTCGATAAGTTCGTATCTCAAGGCTAAAAAATTATCTTTGTTGTTTAGTCTGTGTGGTCTTGAATTTATTGTTCGAATTTTCTATGCGAATCTTCGTATCTCTGTTGACAGTGATGAGATGGAAACCCTAGTAATGGGAAATTGTATTATTGTCAATGAACTGTTGTTTGAAGATGTTTTTGGTACTAAATTCTCTTGTGTGATTCCGTATATAAACGGAGTTTGGCCTGATGATTTTGAAGTCTCTCTGGAAAGTGCTAAGATTGCCGTGGCTGAACCAGATTCTGACCTATCTGATTTTGGGCCTCTATCCCTTTAGGTGTCTAATAAAGTTTAGACTTAATTGAAATGTCCAAATAATATTTTGAACACTTTTAAAAGACCATTTATATATATATATGTTGATACTAGGTAAATTGGCCGTGCTTCGCGCGGTGGTGAACTACGTCAATAATCTACTTCTGAACATTTGATAATATAAGTGTTTTCGAGTGGGTATAGCCCTACGATAAATTGTCAAGAATATATTATCCAAAGATAAAATGAAATATTTTATGCTCAGTCAAATACCACGGAACAAACTAAAATAAAGAGAGTAACCCTCACTTTCCAATTTTCCATATATCTACCAAAACACCCTTGTCCATTATTTCTCCTATTGGCTAACCAAAAAGCTTTACAATCGTCTCAATCACACCAGATTTCTTCTCTCTATTCTTTATCAATTTGTCGGCCAAAGCTCCATTGACCCGACCCGACAATTCTCCATACGTATATATCTGCATTTCACACCGATCTATCAAATAGTAGACAATGTGAACGGAGAAGGTCAGGGGATCTATCAGCATTGTTCAAAAAAGGTGATTTTTTAAATACTTTTTATGATTTATATCTTCATGGCTGTTTATTTAATTGTTGATTGAATTGATTTTGTTATAGAAGAAACTGAAAAGGGATTAAAGTTTGTATTTTTTTAAAATAAAGATTTGGTATCAAAATGCTGTGTTAATTTCTCTGTAATGTTGTCATTTTGGGACTTTTATTGAGCCAAGGGTGTATTACACCCACCCCACTTGTGGATTGTTGCTGCCATGTTGGGAGTAGCTTAAGGATAGGAGTCAGTCAAATGGGTTTTCTTTACTTTTTTTGTATTTTTGTTGTTTTCAGTTATGTTTTAGTCTGCTCCTAATTTATATAATGCTCTTGCTGGTAATTAAGATATTTCTTCTCTTGTTTTTTTTTTTTGTAATTGAATTGATTTTGTTATAGAAGAAGTTAAAAAAGGATTAAAGTTTATATTTTTACTAATAAAGAATTGTGAAATAAAGGACAAAACTTGATTTGGATATGTTGTTTTCTTGTGTTTAGTTATGGAATTGGTGCTTTCTTTTGGCTGTAATGTTGCCATTTGAGACTATCTTTCGGAAGGTTAGCTTTAGGATAGGAATCTGTCAAATGGGCTTTCTTTATGTTTGTTCTTTTCTGTTAATGCTTTAGTCTACCCCTAGTTTCTATAATGCTCTTCCTGTAACATAGTTGATTCATCAGCAAATATGTTCATTTTCATAATACTTCTGCTTAAGAAATGTTGAGTCACCAGCAAATGGTTTCATAGCATAAAAAGATTAATACCAAAGTGTGTATTCAAGATTGAAGAAGTACCATAATGTGGTTGTGGCCTTGTGACAGTTCACAAAAGTTATATAGTTTCTTCCAGAATCAAAGAGAAAATTCTAGGGGACAACACAAGAAGATAATGACCACTTTGAAATGCTCGATGCAACATATGATATGTATAATTTGACATCGTGAACTATTAAGCTGAATTCTCATGAATAACTTGAGAGGGGAGATGTAAATAATGTTTTACATTGAAACGACTAATTCTTAGATTCCTGTGACTGTATACATGGTTCCCGCCTCTCGTATCCCTTTCGTTGTCGTCGTTTTAGAGGTTCAAAGAGTTGATAGAAGTTCTGTTAAATTTGAATATTTTCAACATTTTTGTCTGATTTAATAAAGTACATTGTATTTGAGTGCTTGAGTAGTTATCTTGACATGGTTCTTTTTTCTTTTTTTTAAGCTTCTATCATTTAATTTCAAGAGCCCAGACCTGTGAAAGTTGTGGCTAAAATCTTGATGGTGGTTGTCTGAATGTCCCAGATGTCCTTCACTTCACCCATGTACAGAAGCTCATTTGTGTTGTAGCGGAAGAACAGCAGCAACTCACAAGTATATCTCTACTTGGAGTGTGCATTGAAAAATGAAAGGCGGAAATGTTGGTAGATTTTTGGGAGGACAGTTCTCCTTCTTCCTGTCTGCTCTCTTATTTACAACCATATTTCTTTGGTCCTGGGAGAAGAATCCACTTCTTACTAACTTACTGTCAGCACAAGATCAGTTCATAATGCAGCCCTCAGGTTTGTACTTGATTGTAAACTTGTGAATATTAATAACATGTCAAAGTTGTATATTTCATGATTAATCTTTTTGCATGCTTGTCAGAAAAAAATATTACACTAAAGACAAAGAAGATAATATGAACTTAAAAGTCAAGATATCTTGTATTTTCTTCTGTCACCTTTTATATTTTCTTGCACCTATAGGTCTGTATCAAAAATCAAGCATTTAACCATACTCTTAGTTATGTCTTATTCGTATGGGACGCTTTGATGGGAGGATATTTTTGCAGTCGTCTAGTGATAATTAGAATAGTAACTGGCCTTTTCCTTATCCGTTATGAATAATCAAAGAAAGTATTAGAAAATAACCTTGCTTGTTCTAATTGACAACTAACGATCCACTCCCACCTTGATCGTGTAATTCTGTATCCTGATAATCCCTCATTCCCCTCCAATTTAATATATTTGACTTAAATAAGATACCATGATAGGAGAGGGCAATGATTAGATGGAATACTCACGTTGAAGCTTCATTCCTTCATGTATGTCATTGATATACTGTTATTAACGAATTATGCGGAACCCGTGCACAGTTGAGCTTAGTAGTTAGTACCATAACTAATTATGGTACTTCGCCTCTCATTTCCTCGGAACAATCTTTTGCTCAGCTTTTCCAACGAAGATATGATGGATTGACCACAGCTTCATGCCTATCTGATCATTTTGATAGATATTTTTAATTAGCATATTTGCCTATTCTTCTGGAACAGCATACTTGCCAGAATTGAGTTGATTTTTCCCCCTTAACTCCAATTTGGATGTCTTCATTCCAAAAAAATGAAGTGCCTATTATTGGTTCTAATTAAGTAACCGCGATAAAGAAAATTAGTTATATGAGAGAAGAAGCTGAAAGAAAATTAGTGGAACAAATACAACTTTGCCAAGGAACAATTCTTTTTAAACTTGTGAAAGTTTATGTCTTTGGACTTACCTTTGCTGTTTCTGAAGCTATAATCTGTGTGACTTTATTTAACTCTCTTTTCCTCTTATTTAGTGTTTATAGCACTATTATGTGATGCTATGTAGCTGTGGCTTATACCCGTATCAGTAAAGCAGTGATCAGTAAATTATTTTTGAAGTAATCTTCGTTTTTTCTGTTCTTATTGTTTTGTATCTCTTATTGTAGAGATTTCAGTGGATGAATCTGCAGTATCATTGAGATCAAACAAACAAATAGTGGATGAGCATTCAAATTCACAAATAGCAGAAGGAAGAATAGAGGAAAATAGATTGGAAGTATCTGATAGTTTTATTAAGAATGTCACAGTTTCTCCTTCCACTAGAAGGAAAGATGATAAAAAAATTATGACTTCCCAATTAGAGAGAAGAGGTAATGTTTCTGTTTGTTTTTCATTATATTCAAAATTGATATGGTAGACTTTTCGCTTTTCTCTTCAAGAGTTGGCCCTTTCCTATTTTTTTGCCTTGATGAATTGTTATAAAGCACATTGCCAGCTTAGAAAATATTTTAAAGAGCCGATTACGTTTGGACTAATCTGTTTAAATGTTTTGCAAGAATTCGATATCTTCTTTTGCTGGATCAGTATTACCATATTATGAGATCAATGAAGGATCAATTACAAGAAGAAAACCTTTTTAGGAAAAGAAAAGGGGAGATGCAAGGCACATATTAGGTTGAGAGGAAGAGTTATAAGTTCTGTTTTAACATAAGAAGTGCAGAAATGTTCTGACCGACAATAGTTATAATTTGAAACAAATTAATTCTATTTTAAAGCAATTGTACCAAAGATTGCCCAAAATACTTTTCGCTTTTAAGCATTACTAAAACCACAAGTCCACAACAATGGAAAAAAAGAACTGATCCCAAAATGATCACTTGTACCATGAGAACAGTTCATGTTTCTGTCAAAGTAAAAACACAATAGCAGAATTGTGGACACCTCAAGGGTGGAATTTTGTGTTTAGGAGACACCTCAGTGATTGGGAAATACCAAGAGTAGCAAAATTCTTCAGCACCATTGACCAATTCAGTGGTTTGAAGGCTGGACAAGACATCCTACCGTGGCAGGGAAATAGTAACGGGACTTTTAAAGTAAATGCAGCCTATAGGAAGATGAACCAACCAAACCAGCAGATACTTCGATGGCCTTGGAAACACATTTGGAAAGCCAAAATCCCACACAAAGTAGCTTGCTTTGTCTGGTTATTGGCTAAGGAAGTAGTGCTGACACAAGATAACTTGATGAAAAGGGGATCCCTTTATGTTCGAGATGTTTTTTTTGTGGGGGAAACTGCAGAAACAGTGGTTCATCTATTTATACATTGCAAGGTCACAAGTCAACTATGGAGATAATTCCCTATGTCTCAAAAACATATCTTGGTCCATGCCAGGGAAAATCACAGAAGCATTACACAGTTGGGAAGAAGCAGGAGTTCACGCTAAAAACAGAAACAACTGGAGAATTGTACCTGCAGCTATATGGTGGACAATATGGATGGAGAGGAACCTTAGAGTCTGAGAATATGGAGAATACTATAGAACAAGTCAAAATAAATTGTATTTTGACTTTATGTTTTTGGTGTAACCAGATATACTCTAATGATACTGTCTCTATCATTGATGTCTTAGACTCATTATAAGGATAGGATAGTAGATTTTGAGTTCTTTTGTAAATATGGTTTCAGTACAACCCATGTAATGTGTTACAGAAATAGAAACAGTTACCTATGTCAAAAAAAAGTAAATAAACCTCTTTATTACATCCTACCAGAGAAAAGGTGAGAGAAAATGTGAATGAGATTGCACCCAATGGTGTGGCCTAGTGGTCAATGAAGTGGAGGAGAACCATGAGCGCTCGGGTTTAAATCCCGGTGGGAGTAAAAAAGAAATCAGATGATTTCTTTCCATATGCCTATGCCTAGCCTTGGTGGTAGAGTTACCGGTATCTGTGCTGGAGATGGAGGTAGCAAGTACCCAGTGATCCATTGTGTTGATTATACATAATGAACCAATTAGGAGAAATTGCTGATTTTGTACCATTGCATCATAAAAGTTTATGTGCTTCAGCTGGTTAGTCCTAAATGGAGCCTGTCTAACCCAGGATAATCTTACCAGAAGGAATTTCTAACTAGCCAACAGATGCTACATGTGTTTTTCCAACACATAGACTATCCATCATTTGCTCATCCATTGCCCAACTGCAACATACATTTGGAACATGTTTCTAACTTGGACTGAGATGGACTATGCCACATACTGTCAGAGATGTTTATGAATCCTGGGCCATAGGGAAGTTGATAAAGCCATCAAGAACATCTGAATTGTGGTGCCTGCTTGCATTTTTGGTGTATTTAGACTGAAAGGAATCATTGATATTTTTGATGAAATATCAACTCTGAGAGGCTCCCTAAAAGCTGACATCTTCTCTCTTTTGTAATTTCTGCATCTTCTTGATGCCTTTTAATAATATTTCACTTATTTCATTAAAAAAAACTGCTGAATTTCACCTTTGAATCTTTAACGTTCTTTCAGTTTGTTTTCGACCTATTATTCTTCTGACTTTTACAATCTATGAGATTTTTCAAGTTTAGTTCTGATATTGGCTTGAATATTTTTTATTTAAGGGGTAAGGAAAAATTCTTGCAAAATCTTTAGCTGTTGTACATCTGAGTTTTCTAATCTAATGGTTACATTTGACGTTTCATCTGAAAGACTAAATGATTGATACTGTATCCTCATTTTCCTGTTCTTTTTCTGCAGCTTGCAATTTTGCTAGAGGCAGGTGGATTGCAGAGAGAAGGCGACCATTATACTCTGGGTTTAAATGTAAGCAATGGTTATCAGACATGTGGGCTTGCAGACTGACCCAACGTACAGACTTTTCCTATGAGGGATATCGTTGGCAACCTGAAAATTGTGAGATGCCAGACTTTAACGGCTCAGAATTCTTGAGAAGGTATACATCAATTTTTTTCTTGATCATTGAAATTTTTGACTCAGGTGCAATAGAGAGAGGTGGGGAAGTATATGTCTCCAAAGTTTGAATTAGTTAAGTTTGGATATCACCACACACTGATATTTAGAAGAGGCAGTTCTGCAGCCAACATTGTGGTCCCGCATGTGCTATGAGGTAGATAGGAAAAAACATAGTGAAAGGTGTTACAAAGAGATGAGATATTATAAAGGCAAACCTGAACCAATTATTTTGAGCAGATATTAAAAAGGCAAACCCTTAATGTAACTTCATTTCAGAATGCAGGACAAAACAATTGCTTTTATTGGAGATTCACTTGGTAGACAGCAATTCCAGTCTCTCATGTGCATGGCTACCGGTGGTGAGGACATGCCTGAAGTTGAAAATGTAGGATGGAAGTATGGCTTGGTCAAACCACGTGGAGCTATACGCCCTGATGGATGGGCTTATAGGTTTCCAAACACAAACACCACAATTTTGTATTACTGGTCAGCAAGTCTTTGCGGTATAGAACCCTTCAATGTTACAGATCCTGCCACAAAGTCTGCCATGAACTTGGATCAACCTCCTGCTTTTCTGAGGAAATATCTTGATCAATTTGATGTTGTGGTGCTGAATACAGGTCATCACTGGAATAGAGGGAAGATTAACGCAAATCGATGGGTGATGCATGTAAATGGAAAGCCTGTTGTAAACAGGAAGCTTGCAGAAATAGGAAATGCTAAAAACTTCACAGTTTATAGTATTGCCAGATGGCTTGATTCCCAAATTGCATCACGTCCACAGCTTAAGGGTTTCTTCCGGACCATATCACCCAGACATTTCTCCAATGGGGACTGGAATACTGGAGGTCGCTGTGACAATACTATTCCACTTACTAAAGGAAATGAAGTCCAGCAAGAGGAATCAAGTGATCCAGTTATTGGGGATGCTGTGAAGGGCACAAAGGTTAAGTTATTGGACATAACAGCTATTTCTGAACTAAGGGATGAGGGTCATATATCTCATTACAGTTTAAAAGCATCAGAAGGTATAAACGACTGCTTGCATTGGTGCCTACCCGGCATCCCTGACACATGGAACGAACTCCTGTATGCACAACTTCAGTGTTTATAAAATCTGCTGAAAAAGCATGAAGCTCATCCAACTTGACCAATGTTGATGACCTGTCAGTCGTGTTTGGTCCAATTCAGCTTGCTCACTTGTGCCATTATATAGTATTCTTTTTGTAAGTAGAGTTATTCATATACCAGGAAAGAGAAACAGCTATTCCCAAGTCAATCAGAGACAAAAAATAAGATGCAAATGCTATGGATTATATAGGATACAATGCTTCATCTGCAGAGAATACTGAACCTGCTGCAGTACTTGAACGACGTCCATGACATTTTTGTGATTTTTTGTGAAAAGTTTCTTCCTCTGTAGGCTTATTCATCAGAATATTAGGGATTCTTAGTTTGAAGCTCTTTGTCCATAAGTTTTGGAATTTATACCAATTGCGTATATTCATTAATAGGTGTTCTTTAGAGATTTAGTCTTGATAGATTCAGTGTTGTAACAACATTATGATTTATTATTCATCAATACATGTTTATAGTTCGCTGCTAAAGTATTTTTGGGCTTCCATTCAAGGCATGTATTCTCCTTCTGACCTTCCAACACCGAGCATGTGTCAGACTCTATGCATCATGTTATCTTGTGTTGCTAATAAACAGTCATTACCCACTGGTATGTGCCACTTTTCTAATTGAATCTTATCTAATAAAGTTAGTTAGTGTTACAATCAACAAATATTGCTCAAGATTAATTGTTCAAGAAGAGAATTTTTCAACAACCATGTTCATGGAATATGATTGTCCATGTTATGTTAATATTATATGTCCTTCTCTATAACTACATTTCGCTATAACAACCAAAAAGTATCGGGACAAAGTATACTATTATAGAGAGGTTTGACTGTAATAGATGAAGTGAAGTAAAGAAATTAGTCTTACTAGATTTATCTCATGGAGGTCAATGATGAAAGGGAAAGTCATCCATGTCTTTTGAATCTACTCAATTCAATTGACTTCCAAGTCATATAAGCTTTCTAGTTTTGACTGTTAAAAGTCTATAGTCATTTTCTCATAGCAAGTTTTTGACTTCATTCAAATTACTTTTTCCTCACTCACCATTTTTCCACCACTAAATTTTGATTTTCCACTGTTCATGTTCTTTGTTCTTGAAAGAAAAACTAGTCATTTTCATGTATACCTCTTAACAGTAAAACACGCGTTTTCTTTTCTTTTTCTTTTCGAAACTATGGAAAAAAGATATTGAGCCGATTCTTCGGAATGATGGAGGAGAGTTCTGATAGATTGATGATGGTCAGTACAAAAATAATCAAATTGTTGATGAAACATTACTGCAATAGCTGTTAACTTTTTCCTGTAGGCATCATTGCATTTACAAGACCTGCACAGTGACAATTATAGAACTTGTGCTGGAGTATAACATGCAGAAACCTCACATATTTTCACCTTTATTGTTCTAAATTCTGGTGGCTCTGTGTTGTATTCTTATATTTGTTCTGCTAAACTAAAAGAAGCATCCTCTTTGTTTCCTCTATGTGCAGTTGCTTTCAACCAGCCTGCAAATATCAGGTAACACAAGTTAAATTCAATACAACATACCCCATGTGACCTATATAGAGGTCACGAGTTGAGCCATGAAATGTGCTTGTGTCAGGGTAGGCTACCTACATCACACCCCCTTTGGGATGCGGCCCTTCCTTAGACCCTACGTGAACACATGATGCTTCCTACATCGAACTGTCCTTTTTTTACTGACTTCCTATTCTCTAGGGGGAAAAGTTGAACTTTTACCTGTTTTTGCTGGTGCTATTGGCACTCATACTTTTCTTGATGCTTCTGCTATACTTATTCTCTTTTATAACTTCATACATAATCTTGTTAGGGTTTTGCCCTGATTTTCTTACTTTATTTGAAGTTTATTTATTCCCTTAAAGAAAAGTCAGTATTACCATAAATACTTGAACTTTATCTGAAAGGAAAATATAATTTTCTTCCATATTTGATTTATTCTTTCCTTAGAGGAATAGTTTGGAGATCTATAAATTGAAGAACCCTATTCTCATATAATAAAAACAAAAAATCCACGATGTAGTCGTTTAAGAGTCTTGTTTATGGGGAGATTTATTCTCTCTAAAGTTTCAATGTTTTCTTTATATTAATTTGATATAATAATATTTTGATTTTTAGTATAAGTTTTTGTTATCTGATTTAGCAACTATATGATTTGCAAATTGTAAGTTTCCGCATGACGTCCCAATCACCCTTTTGAACCCAACAAATCTTCCACCAGTCCTTATTCACAGATTTCTCTGATTCATCAACCGATGTTTTTGATGAAACTTTTGAGTAGTTCTTTGTTTCTAGTTTCTTCTTGCTACCTATAGAAGCAGGAAGGAACATTTTTAGTAAGAAAACCCCACTATCCATGCTTTCACTTCTTGATATTTGACTCCTTTTCAAAGTTTTTCTCTGTTGTGGCATTCTAGCCTTTTGATTCTTCCCTTCTACTATTGTAGCCTGTTGGTAATCAGTGACATGTGACTATCAAATGTATAAGTGTATTTTTAATGGTATAGGAAAAATAATTCTTTATACCAATGTGAAGATTGCTTTTTTTTGGTTTTTACTTTGAAGTAGATGTAGCAGAATAACTAATAACAATCCTGCTTCGTTGTACTAACCCATATTATTGTAGTTCTTTCCCTTTGATATCTATCATAGTCTATTGTATACTGTGTTTAATTATGATACTATTTTGTTGTTCTTGTTCCTTTCTTGTAGGCTTTGCAGTTTGCACTGCCTCCCTTATTAGTTGTTATGTTTTCTACACTGTTTTCTTCTTCAAGTCAACTCACTTGATTTGTTGTTTAAGTTCTCATACTTCTATCTATGAATGTTTGTTTTCTTGGTATGCAACCAAATCTTTAGGAACTTAGTTTGTATTCTCCCTTAGATTGGGTTTCATTGGGAAACTTTAGACAATTATTGTAGAATATTTTCAACTATTAGAGATGAATCAGTTCAAATAACAGAAGCTTCAGATGGAGTTGAGACATTTACAATACAAGAAATCTTTCATACCATAAGTTGGAAACCCTGATGGCAGTACGAGATATGGTAGTACCACGCATTGGCAATGTTGATTCCAATATCGTAAAGCCTTCTATTATGGAAAGGTGGATGTCGAAGCAGAACATGGTTTAACTTCTACACACAAGCGGGAAGTTCACATGTTTACCATATAAAGACCCTCAAGTTCATCTCCAGATTTTTTTAGAGATCACTGACTTAGAAAGACCAAAAAGGTACTTGCATATTCTTTTAAAGAAAGACTTGACATTCACTCAAATATATTCTTATATTCAATTGTATGTTGTTAGGCATTGGAGAAAACTTATGATGAGCTCGTTGGGCTAGTAATCCAGGACGGAATGAAGATTCAAGCATACAAGCATAATTGTCAACCATGATTCATGAACAACAGCTTCAACCATCTCACTAAATTTCTGATAGGACAACCACAATCTCAAGTCTAATCAATATAACTAGCTCGGTTGTTTTGTGAAGTGTGCGGTGGAGACCATTCTGAAGAGTATGATACTCTTCTGAACAACACTTAAGAACACTCCCTTTTTAGGGTGAAGAATTTCCAAGAGGGTGATTTTAAACGGTGACTTAATAATTCATGTTTTATAGCATGTGATTACGTTGTCGACTAGTGAAACAAGTAGAATAAATCTTGGAAGAAGGGTGTGGTCTCGATTGACCTTTTTTCTTTCAAATACTTATTTTAATTCTATCTGTTGAGTTTTTTTTATATCTTTATAATACATATCAAGATCTAAGTTTTTTGTTATCTGCTTCTACATCTAGAAGTTCTACTTGTTGTGTAGCAGCATGCATAACTTGCATTTGTGCCTATAAGACTAGACTACATGGTCTAATCTTGAAAATACAAAGGTTGTCGAGAGAATTTGTAAAAGGAAGATGGACCATCAAATTGAATCTTAATAAGGTTCCTAGAGTGTGTTACAACATTTAATTTTTGACATTTTAATATGCTTTGTCTACCATTTTAGCTATTGTTTATATTAATATAATTATTTTTGTTAACATAAGCTACTACTTGGTATTTTCATACACTTCGTAGGATTTAGAAGTTATTGGGGAAGCATTCTTTGTATATGGTGGAGATTATAAAAACAGTGATTAGTGTTTGAAGAATCGGACCCCCTTTCTCATTCCAGAAAATAAGAATATATATACATGGGATTGAATATACTACTCCTAAAAATTTTCCTAAAGATATAATGAGAATATCTTATTCCTATAATATATCATATAATATCTCATAGAATATTACATTTCTCACAAACTTAGATACACAATCTAAAACTACAATATTTACACAGATCTTTGCTTAATAGAGATGAAATGCGAGAATAAAACATGTGATGCATGTAAGAAGAACTACATATTGAATCTTGGAAAGAGGGCCCATTCTTTCTTTAAAGTAATGAGTAACAATCATTGCATACGAGTTCTGGTAAAGTGTGTTTCTTTGAGTATGCTTGGTTTCTCGACCTAGTTTATAGTACTCATTTTCAACGTATAGATTGATTTTAAAGTTGATATACGGGAGTTGTTACACCCCCTCCGGCCTCTTTAATTTCTCCAATCTCTATTCAATTTTTTCACCTAAGTTTGTTCTAACAATGTCACACCTGACTGATCAAGAAACTGATCTAGAGGACTCAATTGGACGTCTACAGAGAATAAAAAGTGAACCACTATGGTTACACACTATTAACCTGCGTAGACATCCAATAGAGTCCTCAAGATCAGTTTCCTGATCAGTCCGGCGTGAAACTGATATAGAAAACCTTGGTGGAAAGAATGGAAAGGAAATTGCAAAAACTAAAACGAAGAAACACCACATGAATTTGTTATATTTTGCAATAGAATTTCATACTCAAAGGTACATTTACTTACAAAAGAGAATTTTTTTAATTTAAACTCCAAAATATTTTCAAAAAGATGAAGAAAATAAAAATAATAATTGCAAATATATAAGCATAAAATCGAAACAATCAACATAAAAAATTTAACTTTTCTTTTTGTCATTGAAAGACATAAAAGGATCTGTAGAGAAACTATAAGAAAATATAAGAAAATAAAAGGTAGAAAATAAAGAGAAAAGATAAAAAATTTTAATAAAAAAGAGTGAAGAACTAGGAAATAACCAACAACAATAGGAAAAAAATTATAACAAAAAGATTGTTTTACTTATATAGAAACCAGAAGAAAAAAAGGAAAAAAGATAATTTTTCTTGTTGAAAAAAAGTGAAGAACTGGAAAATAACCAAATAGATAATGAAAAAGATTATAAGAGAAATTTTTTTTCACTGGTATAGAATGAACAAATGGAATGACTATTTATAACCAAAAAAATATTTGAGTTTTGGAAAGTTATTTATTAATTAGGTGAGAATCTAATTACTTAATTATAGTTTGGTAATTAAATATTATTTCGTCAAAAATGAGTAAATGTTTTACATATTACACACCAAAATCAAATGAAAATAACGGTAAGACAATAATTATTCTACTAGAAAATCTTGGGACCCAAGTATCATTAGTAAGTAAGTAGTAAAGATAAAACTACAATTGCTCTACAACAAAAAATAATATTGGAATATTTACAATGCATATAAAGAACGTTGAAGAAAATTTTAAATATGAACTAAGGAGACATATGGAAATCAAAATGTATCCTTAATATAACTTTTTTTTTTTTTACAATTCTATGTAAAAAATCATAACTATAACAACCCTCTTGGTCTTTTTTTTTTTTTTTTGCATGTTTTTCCTATTTTATCCATTTTAGTAGCTTTTGTATGATATTTGTGATCTATGGGTGACATGATTTTTAAGAAGACCAGACAAGTAATGAGTGGGTTTCTAGTTTTGAAAATTTAAAGTTTGATCAAAGTCAACAATTCAGGTCAATGACTCATAATCAAATTTCAACAGTTTTGTTGGGTTCAGAAGGTAATCTGTGACTTAGTTGAGCAGTTATTTGGGTCCTGAGGCATTCGAGAGTGATTTTGATTTTGGGTTAGATTTTTGAAAGTTTAAATCGAACCCTAATGCCAGTACGTAATGAGACAGCATCACTCATTAGCAATGTAAATTTCAATATTGTAAAGTCTGTTATTACGAAAAAGTGGGTGTTGAAGGAGAACATGGTTTAACTTCTAGACATATGCGGACAATTCACATGTTTAGCTTACGAAGACCTACAAGTTCATCTCCTGAACTTTCTGGAAATCGCTAACACATACATTACTCAAGCAGTCTCTAAAGAGTATGTAATTAAGATTCACTGTGTATGTAAGATTCATCCACAAGTCGTAACCCAATCTACGAGTCGTAAATTGGGCTTGTAGAAAGGAGACTTAAAATTTCATCATGAATCTCACAGATGGGATCTATGGGATTATCACAATATTAGTATTATTAGTTTATCAACAAACAATTAGATGAGAGTATTACTTATTACCGAGCTAACATAGGTATGAAGGCTCATATGTCAGTTTAGGAATAAGACCTTTAGTACAAATCTTTAAGTCCTAGAACTACGTGCCACCATAGGTTTTAAGGGTCACGCGTCAAATCAGGAATAACACCTTAGTCCTGTTGACACCCAATTTTGGACCTCCACAATATATATTAATTATCGAGCTTTCTAAATTCCAAATGATTTGAAATAATTGGCTTTATAAATTTCAAAATAATTTTCAGGTCATTTTAAGTAGTTTGTCATTTTTATAAATTTTAAAATAATGAATATGATATTTTATATAATTATGTGTCTAATTAGTTTATTTTATGAATGTTCAAAAACTGTCTCAAAAGGGTTTTAGCTTTATTTAAATATTTGGTTATTTAGTTTAAATTAATTAATAGCTTATATTTCTAGTTAATTAGTTTATAATTAATTTAATTATTTTATAATTATGTGTCTAATTAGTATATTTTACGAATGTTTGAAAATTGTCTCAAAAGGATTTTAGCTTTATTTGAGTATTTGGTTATTTAGTCGTTTATATTGTTAAATTAATTAGTTTATACTTAAATTAATTATTTTATTTTGTTAAGATTAAGAAGCTCGTTAATTAATTAATATCAATTTATCTTGTTTAATTACTAGCCGAATCTACCTTAGCTAAAATCTAATTGGCTAAGTTTTTCTAACCCCCCTTTCAACCGACCCTTCCAACAATATAATAATACATACATGTACCAACCGACCCAACAATATATTATAATAAATACAACAGCATACTACTAATTGACCCCACCCCTTTTTCCCTTTTGATTCCTAACATACAATTCAAAATATAGACATACACGTACAGCAGTAACCAAATGACCCCGCCCACGTTCTCCTTCTTCTTCAGCAGTTAAAAACGTCAAAGCAGCAGCAACAATTCAGCGGAATCCCCGGAAAAGCAAGCGTCTGCCATCACCAACTCGTTCCAGCCTGCTGCCTTGTCCGGATTTTCTGAAATTTTGGAGAAAATTTCGTCCCAGCTGCTCCCTGTTTCAGATTTTGAATTTTGAAATCGGAGGAAAATTCTGTTTCTGCCCCTGCTCCCATCCGTTCTTCATTCAAAACGTGAGCCCTGGAATTTCCCCTATATATATGTCCCTTCTTCTCCATTTAAGGGGTTGGAAAATTTTGAGAGAAAAAATAAATACACAGAGCTACTTGAGCGAAAAAACAGTAAGAATACAAACAAAACACATTCGAGATCGAAGAGAGATTAGTGCGACTATAGTGTGGTTTCCTTGTTTGTTTCGGTGGTGAAATTATCTTCGTAGCTAGCTCGTTTTACTCAGTTCGCTGCACTTTTAAAGGTAATACTCATCTTTCAATTCAAGCATTTTACCGTAACGTGTTGTCGATTTTTGACTACGTGAAACTGTCCATATGTTATTATTTGGGATCATGTTTCGGCTTGTGGTTAATTTCAAATCAGTAGTATAGTTCTTTTTTTTTATGTTATGTCTATTCAAGTTATTTTTATTTTTTTTCGGTTCCTTCCTCTCTCGTGTCTACTTGTTTTGTTCTATTCAGTATAATTGTTTGCTTTTGGCTATTAATAAAAGTCGGGGGCTATTTGTTCTCTTTTGTGTTTAATCCGGAAGTCGACTTGAATATGTATGTGTATGTTGGGAAGCTGGTCATTGTCTGCTACGGTTCTTATTTTTGGCTTGCATAGCATCATGGTGTTTAAGTTCAAAATGTTGTATATTAGTCTTAGTGTGTTCTCATGAGCCAATATTATTGTTTAATGATCAACGTCATATTTCCTCCACCCCTAGTTGAATGAAGGAAACAATACGTCGAGATTTTGAGCTTGTGTCTTGTATTCGTCGCATTTCGTTTTGAATCTCTTTACTCAAATGATTGTTGAGTCTGCTTTGAAGTGTAGGTTTTTGTCTTCCCTTTTTCAAATTGCAATGTGTTTTGTTTCTAGTTGTTCTTTTCAAGTGGTTGTCTACTGTTTATTCTCTTCGTTCCTTAAGGTGCTTTATTTTGTAAAGTCCGTGTGCCATTTCCTTGTTCGGTGGTCGGATGATTCTCCAACATAGAGCCATACTCTTCAAGTGTAGTATCATGAATCATATAGTATTAATATGCATCCTTATTTAACATTGTTTCAACACAAAGTACTTTATTAGGAACCATCATTTTGATATATCTATGTGTCTTATTGGCATTATATTTGGTTCCACTGTTTGTATTATTTATTTAGATTCCAATTTATTGCATACTCCTTTAATCTTGAATTAACTTTGATGCCATACCTTAGAGTAATTTTTGGAGGCAGTATTGTGTCAACACAAACTAAATGTTGACCTTGATTCCTTGTTCCTTTCCAATATTTTGAAGAGCATGTATAATGTGGTTTACACATTTAGTTCATTTTTGTATTTTTTTTTTTTTTTTAAAATTTTTTTTCTCCTCTGTTTTTGAACCCGCCCAGTATCCATTTTAATCTTGTGATAAGTAATAGTCTTTATTAAATGCTTATTAGTTTACATCTCGTATGACCTTGGCTCCAAAACTTGACACTTGATCACTACTCGTCACTTATGGAAAAATAAAATAAAATTTAAAAACTATAAAAAATAAAAATGAAATAAAAGGATAAAATAAAAATATAATAATAAGTCTTCATTAATTTTCCTTTAAGTTATCGTGTGATTGTTGTGTTGTTAATGATGATTGACTAAAGTTATTTTATTTATTTATTTATTATTGTTATTATTTTTCATCATTTTGTTTCCTCCCCAAAAAATGCTAATTTTGTTATTTGTTTATCGCTTTGCATGAAATCTGTCTCTGGGTCCTCATGGACTCCTTCCTCCTCTTGCATTTCGAGAGAGTCGTAAAGACTCAAACTCCTTCATTCGAGTCAGCCAGCCACTAAATCCGACGAACAGGTCCCGAAGCGGAAAGGATGTGCAAGAAGTCGGGAATTGAAAGACTGGGCCACAAAAGCCCACTTTTGATCGTATATTTATATTTTAATTGTATTTTGTTGTTTTGGGCATAAACTCTTGTTATTTAATTTTGTTATTATTCTATTAGAATTTTAGGACAGGTGAAAAATTGGGCCTTAGGCCCCAAAGACAGGATAATTATTTTATTTTAGTTTAGGACAGGTGCAATTCGAATGGGCCTAAGGCCCAAAATGAAAAGGGCCCAGATACCGTCCCAGGTGAACAGAAAAACCAGATTTGGGCCCAAGTCTCTTTCCTATTTATTTTTATTATGTTTATTTATTTGTTAATATTTGTCGTTAGTCTTAAGGTCGAAAATATTCAAATCCTCGAAAGATACCCATTTAGAATTAATTACTTAACTAAATTACTCATCTTTCACTTGACTTAAAAAAATAAGTAAATAAGTTTATGAAATACTTCACTTAGATAATATTTCATTATTTTTCTATAAAAATAGGTTTCAACTATGAAGTAGTTCACTTTTGCAATTCAAGATAAGTTAAAATATTTTAGCCAAATAATTAATTGTCGGATAACCGCATATTAGCGGGCATTTCGGGTGCTTTCAAACCCTTCCCGAAATTCTAATAACGAACCCCCCGAACCCCCCCCCCCCCCTTAAGCATTTTCAATTGATTCCCTGTTTCAATCTATTGAAAATCAATTTTTTCTTGATTTTTCTTAAAAATTAAGTTGCGACTCTTAAAACAAGTCAAATTATTATTTTAAATAAAACAAGTCCTTTATAAGTGTCAACTTAGTGGTACCACAATAGCTCAGATCAAACCTTTATACCATGGCAAGGTATATTGAGTGTTTTTTATGGGGATTATACATCAAACTTTATGTTTAGCTCACATGGTTATATGTCTGTTATTAGTACCTCCCACAATCCAATCTCAGATTATTGCATTGACCTTATATTTATTTATTCCAATTTAGTACCTATCTATTGCATGTTGATTTACTTGGTCATTGCATGAGTTCATATTTTTTTGTTTCATGTTTAACATCTCGGATTTATCATGTTTAGTTTATTTAATTATGGTTCATATCTCTCATACTTAGTACATTCAAAGTACTAGCCGCATACTCTTTGTGCTATATTATTTTATAATATAGGTTCGGATGCTTAACATCCATCCTGCGGTTAGTACGAATTCTAATCAGCTCAGTAGCACTTTTGGTAAGTCCTCAACTTTCGAGTACAACCCTTTTATTTATTTCAATTATTTATTCTTTCAGTTTTAAGATAGTTAGAGTTAGATGGGGGTTTTCCAAGTAACTCATCTAAGTAGAGGCTTTCAGATAGATAGTTAGATATTAGTATTTGTTGTCATTCAATAAAAATAATGTACAATATTACAATCGCAAGCGTCATCACTAAATCAAGTCATGTCCATTACCTTTAATTAGCCTCATGGATGACTGCTAGCCTCTTACCATGCATTTACATATACTCTAAGGTCAGATATCAACTGGAACCTTGCCCTTTCTTGTGTCGTTTTTGTAACACTTGGGATACAAAAAAGAGAAAATTTTAGTCCTTCAAAAGATCTGGTGCCAGAATCGACGGACGCCACCAACGATCCGTCGTCTGACACACAGACCGTGGGTAGGCCAATCTAGTTTTCCTAAAATGTCAAGTTCCAGTACTTTATCGACGGTTCACCAGGACGGTCCGCCATCCAATCCACGAGCCGTAGGTAGGTCTTAGAGCGCACGACCAACAGATCCAAGAATTTGTTGAACGCACCAAGCAACATAAAAAACTAGTTAAAGCTCGGTTTTGAACAATGAAAACCAACATAAGTTGCTTCAATATTCACTCTTTTCTACAGAGAAGAAGTATAGAATGGGAAGGTGAAACTAGTTATCCCGCTTACCATACTGCATGCAACAAGTAGTCAGACCTTATAAAAGTTACCAATCAGTGACATGTGACTATCAAATGTATAAGTGTATTTTTAATGGTATAGGAAAAATAATTCTTTATACCAATGTGAAGATTGCTTTTTTTGGTTTTTACTTTGAAGTAGATGTAGCAGAATAACTACGAACAATCCTGCTTCGTTGTACTAACCCATTTTATTGTAGTTCTTTCCCTTTGATATCTACCATAGTCTATTGTCTATTGTGTTTAATTATGATACTATTTTGTTGTTCTTGTTCCTTTCTTGTAGGCTTTGCAGTTTGCACTGCCTCCCTTATTAGTTGTTATGTTTTCTACACTGTTTTCTTCTTCAAGTCAACTCACTTGATTTGTTGTTTAAGTTCTCATACTTCTATCTATGAATGTTTGTTTTCTTGGTATGCAACCAAATCTTTAGGAACTTAGTTTGTATTCTCCCTTAGATTGGGTTTCATTGGGAAACTTTAGACAATTATAGTAGAATATTTTCAACTATCAGAGATGAATCAGTTCAAATAACAGAAGCTTCAGATGGAGTTGAGACATTTACAATAGAAGAAATCTTTCATACCATAAGATGGAAACCCTGATGGCAGTACGAGATATGGTAGTACCACGCATTGGCAATGTTGATTCCAATATCGTAAAGCCTTCTATTATGGAAAGGTGGATGTCGAAGCAGAACATGGTTTAACTTCTACACACAAGCGGGAAGTTCACATGTTTACCATATAAAGACCCTCAAGTTCATCTCCAAATTTTTTTAGAGATCACTGACTTAGAAAGACCAAGAAGGTACTTGCATATTCTTTTATAGAAGGACTTGACATTCAATCAAATATATTCCTATATTTAGTTGTATGTTGTTAGGCATTGGAGAAAACTTATAATGTGCTCGTTGGGCTAGTAATCCAGGACGAAATGGAGATTCAAGCATACAAGCATAATTGTCAACCATGATTCATGAACAACAGCTTCAACCATCTCACTAAATTTCTGATAGGACATCCACAATCTCAAGTCTAATCAATATAACTAGCTCGGTTGTTTTGTGAAGTGTGCGGTGGAGACCATTCTGAAGAGTATGATACTCTTCTGAACAACACTTAAGAACACTCCCTTTTTAGGGTGAAGAATTTCCAAGAGGGTGATTTTAAACTGTGACTTAATAATTCATGTTTTATAGCATGAGATTACGTTGTCGACCAGTGAAACAACTAGAATAAATCTTGGAAGAAGGGCATGGTCTCAATTGATTTTTTCTTTCAAATACGTATTTTAATTTTATCTGTTGAGTTTTTTTTATATCTTTATACTACATATCAAGATGTAAGTTATTATTTGTGTGAAATTTTGATTTCCCCCTTTGTTATCTGCTTCTACATCTGGAAGTTCTTTTTGTTGTGTAGGTCTTTCTGTTGTGTAGGAGCATGCATAACTTGCATTTGTGCTTATGACACTAGACTACATGGTCTAATCTTGAAAATACAAAGGTTGTCGAGAGAATTTTTAGAAGGAAGATGGACCACCAAATTGAATCTTTATAAGGTTCCTAGATTGTGTTGCATCAGCTAATTTTTGACATCTTAATATGCTTTGTCTACCGTTTCATCTATTGTTTATATTAATATTATTTTTCTTAATGTAAGCTACTACTTGGTATTTTCATATACTTCGTAGGACTTAGAAGTTGTTGGAGAAGCATCCTCTTTATGCATGTGATACATGTAAGAAGAACTGCATATTGAATCTTGGAAAGAGGGCTCATTCTTTCTTTAAAGTAATGAGAAACGAACATTGCGTATGAGTTCTAGTAAAGTGTGATTCTTTGAGTATTATTGGTTTCTCAACTTAGTTTATAGTACTCATTTTCAATGTATAGATTGGTTTTGAAGTTGATATACGAGAGTTGTTGCACCACCTCCCTCTTTAATTTCTCCAATCTCTTTTCAATATTTTTCACCTAAGTTTGTTCTATCAATGTCACACCTGATAAGAAAGTGATCTAGAGAACTCAATTAAATCTCTACGGAGAATAAAAAGTGAACCACTATGGTTACACACTATTAACCTCCGTAGAAGTCCAATAGAGTCCTCAAGATCAGTTTCCTGATCAGTCCCATGTGAAACTGTTATAGAAAACCTTGATGGAAAAAATGGAAAGGAAATTGCAAAAACTAAAACTAACAAACGCCACATGAATTTGCTATATTTGCAATTGAATTTGGCACTCAAATGTACATTTACTTAACAAAAGCGGCAAATTTTAATTTAAACTCCAAAATAAATGTATCATATTCAAGAAGATCAAGAAAATAAAAATAACAATCGCAAAAATATAAGCATAAGATAGAAACAATCAACATAAAAAATTTAATTTTTTTTATTATGGAAAGACATATAAGGATATGTAGAGAAACTATAAGAAAACCAAAGGTAGAAAAAGAAGAGAAAATATGTTTTTTCTTAATAAAAAGAGTGAAGAACTAGGAAATAACCAACAACGATAGGAAAGAGATAAGAACAAAAAGATTGTTTTAATGGTATAGAAACTAGAAGAAAAAAGATAATTTCTCTTGCTGAAAAAAGTGAAGAACTGGAAAAAAAACCAACAAGAATATGAAAAAGATTATAAGAGAGTTTGTTTCACTGGTATAAATGAACAAATGGAATGGCTATTTATAACCAAAAAGATGTTTGAGTTTTGAAAGTTATTTATTAATTAGGTGAGAATCTAATTAGTTAATTATAGTTTAGTAATTAAAAACTATTTGGCGTAAATGAGTAAATATTTTACATATTACACACCAAAATCAAATGAAAATATTGGTAAGACAATAATTATTCTACTAAAAAATCTTGGGACACAAATATCATTAGTAAGTAAATAGTAAAGGTAAGACTATAATTGTTCTACAACAAAAATTTAATATTGGAATATTTACAATGCATACAAATAACGTTGAAGAAATTTTTAAATATGAACTAAGGAGACTTACTGAAATCAAAACTTATAAAATGTATTGTATCCTTAATTTTATTTTATTTTTTATAATTCTATGTAAAAAAGCATAACTATAACAATCCTCTTGGTAGTTTTTTTTTTTTTTTTTGCATGTTTTTCCTATTTTATCCATTTTAGTAGCTTTTGTGTGATATTTGTGATCTATGGGATGGGTGACACGATTTTTAAGGTGATCAGATGAGTAATAAGTGAGTTTCTATTTTTGAAAATTTAAAGTTTGACCAAAGTCAACAATTCAAGTCAATAACTCATAATCAAATTTCAACAGTTTTGTTGCGTTTGGAAGGTAATTTGTGACTTAGGTGAGCAGTTATTTGGGTCTTGAGGCATTCAAGAGTGATTTTGGTTTTGGGTTGGATTTTTAAAAGTTTAAATCGAACCCTAATGGCAGTACGTAATGTGACAATAGCACTCATTAGCAATGTAAACTGAAATTAGAGTTAATGCAACAAATCTAACTGGCAGTCTTTGAATGCTCTACTAATATTGAATATAGATAGCTGGGACATGACCCCCTGCTTCCCTTAACCAAAATGTATGAATAGAAATAAAATATTATAACTATAAACAGATTTGAGTCCTCGAATAAAGAGAACTCATTACTTGTTGGTTGGAAATTGCGATATACCTGATTAGGATCTTGATAGTGAGCATCTGAATCTACATCATATGACAAATGTAGGCATAAGAAGTATGTGATCAATACTTTGAATACACTGAGCATGTGAGATATGCACAATGTTCTAATAAGTTAAGCATGGTGAACTTGAGATGGTAAACTGAACGTGGAACTAATACATAAAAGCTCATGCAATGACCAAGAAATAAACATGTAAATGATCAATACTATACTGAATAAATTAAAAACGGGTTCATGCAATATAGAGATACTAATAACCGATGTACTTTGTCTGAGCTAGATAAAGTCCAACATGTACCCCAATTGGAAGGACGCTTGTACCTTACCAAGTGTACAAACACTGACTGACATAGATTCACTAAATTGATGTCCAAAAGGACTAATGGTGTCAAGTCTGATTTGACGGGTGACCCTTTTGTAACTACGATGACACGTAGTTCTGGACTTAGGATTTGCTACTAAAGGTCTCAAACTAACTGATGGATGAGTCTTCATCCCTGCATCCGCTTGGTAGTAAGTAATATTCAATAGCTAAATAATACTCTTTAAACATGTGGAACTGAAAGACTGAGTATAAAACTATAAATTTATGGAATACTAGGGGATTGGCTATTCATAACCCACCACTCCAAAAAGTACAACTAATCATGAGAATTTATATATTATGAACGGAATATGCAAATAAATAGCACAAGTCCAAAGGCATGAATTTCTATATTCTCAGAGTTCATGAAATATACCTATACAAAGATACTAACTACATGGGAAAACATGTATTCATAGACTATCCATGAGAAGGAACTGAAATATAAGTGGGAGGAACATACCTTGGTGTCGAAGATGAAGGAGAGGAGAGAATTTAAGAGAAAATAAGCCCAACTTAATATAGATATTTTTCAAAAAGAAATTCTACTGACCAACTTAATATTGGAAATCATTTTTCAAGAAAATAGTATTCAGAAAATAATTAATTTTTAGAAAAATATTTTCTGCGGTACCAAATACAGTGGATCTTAAATCTACTCATCTATGAAGTCCCTATACAAAAACAAAACTGAGTTTCTAGGAAATTGCTTTTGTAGGGGACCAAGTCTTTGTTTACAACTATTATTGCTTTTATGAAGTCAACTCCTTTGATTTGTGATTTGAGTTCACATACTTGTTTCTAAATATGTTTTGTTTTCTTGGTATGTAACCAAAGCTTTAGGAAAGAAGAATTAGTTTGTGTTGTAAAACAAGACTTAGATTGTTTGTTTTTCATTTGGAAAACTATGGGTTCCAGTCATGGAAAATCTTCAACTATCAGGGATCAATCAGTTGAAGGCACAGTATCCTCAGATGTAGTTGAGACATTTGTGGCAGAAGAGAAGGAAGAAATCCTTCACACCAGGAGACAAAAACCGAATCCAAGACTCAGCAGAGGAGTACCAAAAGGGATAGAAGGTGAACTAGTTGTTGCTGGATGGCCTAACTGGCTTGTTTCAGTTGCAGGTGATGCTTTGAATGGATGGCTTCCAAGAAGAGCTGATACATTTGAGAAAATAGATAAAATTGGTCAGGGAACTTACAGTAATGTCTACAAGGGTCGCGATCGTTTGCTCAATAAGGTTGTTGCTCTGAAGAAGGTTCGCTTTGACAATCTTGATCCTGAGAGTGTCAAGTTTATGGCAAGAGAGATCATTCTATTGAGAAGGCTTGGTGATCACCCGAATGTTATCAAATTGGAAGGTGTAGTCACCTCAAAAATGTCCTATAGTTTGTACCTTGTTTTTGATTGCATGGAATATGATCTCAAGGGAATTCAAGAACAGAAAGGTGTCAAGTTATCTGAACCTGAGATCAAATGTTACATGAACCAGCTGCTTAAAGGGCTTGATCACTGCCATAGCCGTGGTATCTTGCATCGAGATGTAAAGACTTCTAACCTGTTAGTTAATAAAGATGGTATCTTGAAAATTGCAGATTTTGGGCTGTCAACATTTTTTGATCCAGAACAAAGCATCCCCTTAACTAGCCGGATTGTAACTCTCTTCTATAGGCCACCGGAACTTTTGCTTGGATCAAATTATTATGGAGTTGGAGTTGATTTATGGGGTGTTGGTTGTGTACTTGGTGAACTATTTACTGGCAAGCCAATTATGCCTGGTAGAACTGAAGTAGAGCAACTGCATAAAATCTTCAAGCTCTGTGGTTCTCCATCTGATGATTTTTGGAAAAAATCCAAATTGCCCAATGCAGTAATGTTCCAGCCAATAGAGCCTTATAGACGGATTCTTCACACGACCTTTCATGATCTTCCTGCAGCTGCTGTAGGACTAATGGACACCTTACTTTCCATAAAAGCTGAATATAGAGGGACTGCAGCTCTTGCTCTTCAGAATGAGTTTTTCACAACAGAACCATTTGCTTGTGATCCCTCAAGTTTGCCACAATGCCCCCCCAGAAAAGAGATCGATGCAAAAAAGACTGAAATCGAGGGGAGTAGGGTCCGGAGTTATGCACGAGATAAAAGTGTAAGGGCAGTTCCAGCACCTGAAGCTAATGCAGAATTAAAGAGTAACATAGACAGAAGACAACTCATTGCCCATTCAGAAACCTGGAATAGGCTTGAAAAAACAAACGAATATGTCTCAGGATGTGTTATAAATGAAGGAACAAACTCTTCTACATTTTTTCAGGTGTCCAGCAGAAAAGAGGGCTCAGAGAATTATACTCAGAGAGAGATAAGGAAAGAACCAATTCATGATATCAAAGGAAAGAAAAAGTGGTCAGGTCCATTACCTGTTCCATCAGATAAAATGCATGAATCAGAAGGCCTTGACTTGGTGGAAGACGATCAATATTTTGGTCCACTTCCATCTGCATCAAAACCAATCGATGTGGATAAAATAATTAGAGAGCATGACCGACAGATCCAAGAATCTGTTGAACGTGCCAAGCAACAGAAGAAACTAGCTAAAGCTCGGTATTGAGGTATGAAAACAACAATGAAAAACCAATATTAGCTGCTTGGATATTCACAGGTTGTCAATCAGTACTATGTGACCTTTTGTGCCTCATATTGTCTCTTAGATGCACTGAAGCAAATGTATAAGTGTATCTTTACTGGTATACAAATATAAATCTTTATCCCTATGTGAAGAATTTCTTCTTTGGGTTTCTTCAATTTGATTATTGACTGTCGATGTTAATCCATTCTATCTCTGTTTGAAATCCTTGATGATCCCCGTGAGGGAGCTAAATCTGTTGAAATGACAGATTATCAGTAGCGTTGTACAACGTAGTACATGTTTGTTGCTATGCAAAGAGAGACAAATGTGTTGCACCAAAACAAGCTTCATGGATGGTGCAGGAAATCTTAAATGTATAGAGATATGTTGAAGAGGCCGGACTAGGGGTTGAACTTGAGATCTCTCGTTAAGGGTGGAGAACCTTAACCATTAATACATCTATTAGACTGAACTAATTGGTAATGATAAGGCAGAAAGTAAGTAACATGTTCCCCCATTTTACTGTAATTTTAATCAATTATGCCTCAATCTCAAACAAATCAAGACCTACAGTATAAAACCCTTTTGTTCCAGATCAAAGAAATCGTTATTAGTTGCTAGTTTTACGCTAACCATCAACTAATTAGACTCAGTAACCTCGTTGCTTGTACTTGAAAAGATATTTAGGCCAAATTCTCCAACAGACGGATTCTTCATGCGACCTTTCATGATCTTCCTGCAGCTGCTGTAGGACTAATGGATACTTTACTTTCCTTAAAAGCTGAATATCGAGGGACTGCAGCTCTTGCTCTTCAGAATGAGTTCTTCACAACAGAACCATTTGCTTGTGATCCCTCAAGTTTGCTACAATGCCCCCTCAGAAGGGTCCGGAATTATGAACGCAATAGAAGGGTAAGGGCAATTCCAGCAGCTGAAGCTAATGCAGAATTCAAGAGTAACATAGACAGAAAGCGACTCATTGCCCATTCAGAAGCCCAGAATAGGCTTGAAAAAACAAATGAATATGTCTCAGGAGGTGCTCTAGATGAAGGAATAAACTCTTCTGAATGTTTTCAGGTGTCCAGCAGAAAAGAGGGCTCAGAGAATTATACTCAGAGAGAGATAAGGAAAGAACCAATTCATGATATCAAAGGAAAGAAGAAGTGGTCAGGTACATTACCTGCTCCATCAGGTAAGATGCATGATTTACTCATAGAGCATGACCCTATGATCCTCAAACCTGCTAGGCGTGCGAAGCTTGAGAAGGGATCAACAGCTAAAGGGAATGACCATGACTCTAAAGGAAAGAAGAATCATTCGTTATGTCCATCAACATCAACTAGCAATGCGACTATTGGAAATGGTCAAATTTCTACTCATTTACCTGCCAAATTGACTAATATGCAGCGCTTACTAGAAGAGCACAAGAGACAGATCCTAAAAGATGCTCAATCGGTGATATCTGACAAGGAAAAAATGGCGGAAGGAAAAGGCAATAACACCAAGGCAGAGAAGAACCAACTTGAACAATTGTCTCCTCCTGCAGAATCACATGGCCTTGACTTCCTGGAAGACAATCAATATTTTGGTCCACTTCCATCTGCATCAAAACTGATTGATGTGGATAGAATAATTAGAGAGCATGACCGACAGATCCAAGAATCTGTTGAACGTGCCAAGCAACAGAAAAAACTAGCTAAAGCTCGGTATTGAGGTATGAAAACAACAATGCAAAACCAAATATTAGCTGCTTGGATATTCACTCTTTATAAAGGTTGTCAATCAGTAATATGTGACCTTTTGTGCCTTATATTGTATCTAGATGCAATGAAGCAAATGTATAAGTGTATTTTTACTGGTATAGAAATGATAAATCTTTATCCCAATGTGAAGAATTTCTTCTTTGGGTTTTTTTACTTTGATTATTGACTGTCGATGTTCATTCATTCCATCTCTGTTTGAAATCCTTGATGATCCCCGTGAGGGAGCTAAATCTGTTGAAATGGCAGATTATCAGTAGCGTTGTACAACGTAGTATATGTTTGTTGCATATGTACTATGGTAAAGAGAGACAAATGTAGGACATTGCACCGAAACAAGCTTCATGGATGGTTGAAGAGGCTGAACTAGGGGTCGAACTTGAGATCTCTCGTTAAGGGTAACCTTTACCATTTAATACATCCATTAGACTCAACTAATTAGTAATGACAAGGCAGAAAGTATGTAACATGTTCCCCCATTTTAGTGTAATTTTAATCAATGCCTCAATCTCACACAATTCGAGACCTACGGTACAAAATCCTTTGGTTCCAGATCAAAAGAATCGTTATAAGTTGGCTAGTTTACGCTAACCAACAACTTATGAGACTCAGTTACCTCGTTGCTTGTACTTGAAAAGCAACCTGTCTGGACAGAAATATCATCTACTGATAAATGAAAAATGATACATGAAGGGGATTTTGTATTTACATATAAGATCCTGGATACATATCAAAATTTTGAATCGCTCACAGTTGAGATATGAGAAGCCGAATAAGACTTTGATTATTCTGCAATTGAAACATTTTAAATTACTAGACCTATGTACATACTTAACGAACTCTATGTCTCCTTACATCTCCGAGAGGATGTTACTGATTTTCCGAAGCTCTTTGAGAGCTGCCATGGCTGTTACTTGTCCTTTACCAGCTAGAACATTTTTCGAAAGGTTTTCTAAGGTTCCAACTTGACCGCGATCTTGCTGAAAGACTGATTCAATCACCTGCACAAATGATGAGTGAATTGTATCACATTGTGTATATACCATAAACAGACTGCTGATATTGCATGTGATCGAAATGACGGAAATCAAATGGATACTTTGTATCACATTGTGTAACAAATGGATGCATAGTATCTTTGCCTTCAGTAAGTTGAGGGTGCAAAATAGGATGACAAAGTTATGTCCACAATGGATACTTTCAAAATGATAAAAATCAAACAACGTACACAAGTTAAGCAAGATATTAGTCTTTACCTGGATGTTCTCAAGCATAGACTGTCCGAGATTTCTCAGACTAACCATTAAATTCTGGTCTACAGATTCTCCTTTGCCAATTCCACTGTTATTAGATGTATCAGCGGTGGACAATACAGCAGGATCATCGGGATTATTCCCACAATTGTCAGCTTTTGTGGAATCACAGACCCCTTTTTCGGATGTCCCCTCCCCACCATTTCGTCCAAATTTCCATAACCACTGAAATTTACCAGATAGAAGTTTCCGCTCCTTCAAGCCAGCTGGACCTTTTCCCCCAGAGTCAACACTTTGTTCAGATTTTACCGAGGTCTCCTGAGGGGGATCAGAACTAGGGAGAGGTGGAACTTCCAGATTAGTACAAGATACCTCAGCACTATAGCCATCAGCATCATTTTCATCGGCAGAGAAATTTGATGCAACACTACTTCTTTCAGATCTATTTCCATGATCATTTGCATCACTAATAGGACTTTGGGGATCTGAGAAGATAGAAGAATTCTGTTCACTAGCGGCACTTCCAGTGGAGTCCGACTGTTCAGATGTGCAAGTAAAATTTCCATCATTATCTTCTTGCCCGACAATGTCAACTGGAACTTCTTGCTCCTTAATTTCATCATCAATAAGCTTTTCTGCGTCTTCATCGGCGCCAAGCTGCTGAGCAAGATCTTTCAACAAACTTCTCCTCACTGATGACTTGGAAACTTTTCTTCCATTATCAACTGCAGATGGGGTTGGATCAGACTCAGTTCTGGTAAGACGCATTTTCACTTTCTCAGACCAACCTTTTCTTCGGGTTGGAACTTGTTTCTCAGCACTATTTTTCTTGCTCTCTTCTTCCTTGTGTAAAACTCTCCACTTTTCTTCCCAGTAGCTTTCAGGTACTAAGGAGCCAAGTGGAGTTCTTGGGGAACTTAAATCAACTGAATGGCTGTGACCTCTTATAACCGTTGACTGACTTCTACCATAGTCTCCAGTATAATCAATTACTGGGGCTGAACTGTTGGCATCCACTGCCAGAGCCTGCAATGATTTTGCCTTCGCTATCAGTTTTCCCAGATTTATATCTTCTGGAAAATTTAGCAATCTCTGGAGGCACTTAGTAGCATTCTCCGTCGCAAGCAACGAAGACCTCAAATGAAGTATCATAGTAACTGCAAAAGCTGATATAAATGCTCCCCTGGATGAATTTAAGACTCCAGAGCTGGAGTCACCATCATTTTCACAAGGTTTTCCCAACTTCTTGTTATCGCACGCAAATATTTCATCCCAGATTATCAATAAGTCTTCAAGTGCAAATTCACGTCCAAATAGTACTCGTAACCAGCGAAGTGCGAAATATTGCGGTTCAACTCCTAGCTCGACAAGATGACTGTGGAGGGAGGAATCAACCAGTGAAAGCAAATGGTATAATGCTGCCGAGGCTTCAATAACAGGGGGATATCCAGTATGTGAAGTACCATATGGTGCAGGAGAGAAAAATTGTGCCATAGAAACAGCACCACCAGCTCCACTCATCAGAGCGTCAAACATACAATACGCATCGTGCTCCATGAACTTCTCAGATAGAAGAATACCAAGCTCACCTTCAGCACCATATGCATCACTAAATAAAATAACTGCTTGAACCTTTGGATCAAGTTCAGTTAAACTAGTAATTCTCCCTGGACTCTTCTCAGATCCAATGTCATCTTCCGTAGATTCCGAAAACTTTTTAAAATCAAACTTATATGTCAAATCATTTTCATGAAATGAGAATCCATCAAATTTGTCAGCAAAATGATCCTCGTGCAGATTCCTCACTTCAGAAAGATGCTCCATATCAGCTTGAAGAACATAAAGAAGTGGGGCCAATAGTTCATGCATTCCTGCAAACAGAGAAGCAGAAAGTTCCTCCATTAATAATGAGAAGACAAACATGATAAGACGGTTAGCAATTAAGGCACTAGGTTACATGATAAATTCAAGATCAGAAAGTACAGGACCCAAAAAAGGAGGGTATGACAGCACAGAGTGATGAAATCAAGAGTAAATGAGCTATTTGGACGTCATAAGCCGCTACACAAGCACCCAAGGGTGTGGCCTAGTGGTCAATGAACAATGAAGTGGGCGAAAACCATGAAGTAACAGGTTCTAGGTGATTTCTTCCCATCTGTCCTAGCTTTGATGGATAGAGTTCCCTAGTGCCTGTTGTTGGTGGGAGGTGGCAGGCATACAATTGAATTAGTCGAGGTGCGCACAAGCTGGCCCGGACACCATGGTTATAAAAAAAAATGATATACAAACTGCAAACTTGAAGGCAGCTATAGAGCATGTGAACAATTAATAGGTTCGCAGAAACTATCTTGATACAATTGAACATGGGCGAGCCTAAGCTTACATTATAGATGCATGTCATTTGTTATGAAAAGGACGGGCAGGGTAGGTATGAATGCCTGCTCTTTGATTTTTAAGCTTGAAGAAGTTACATCTTGATTAACTATTTAATAACTGAAAAAGTATCTCATGCGAGATTCCACAGACTAGTAAAGGCCTTATTCCCTTCAACAGTAAGCAGTAGCACATAATAAGTTTGACAATGTAATGTTTTTACCTTGTCTGTAACCATACTCTGGATGTCTAAGGCACCAAAGTAGCAGAATCCTCCTCAACATGGCTTGGCATCCAGCAGTCTGGAAATAGCTACCGTGCTCAGGATATAAACGCGAAAGATCCTGGTCAACCATCTTCTCCAGTTCAGCATTCCTGAAGAAGCGACCCCACATGCTATCTGCATTACAACAACACCATTAGCATTTACTCAACCGCAAGCTACAGTTTCTCCAAGTACTTTCTAATGCAAAGTGGAAATACAAGAACTGATAAATAATTACCAACTAAGATCGAGTAAAATGAAACTATACTTTTCTAGAGCAGGACACAATAATCGTTTCTTCTGGATGGTCGTTTTTTTTTATGAAGTTTTTCAGGATGGTCTTAACTCTTCATCAAAAGAGAATCTTGAAAAAGTTTCAAATGTTTGAAGGTGTGGTGAAGTTTGAACAATTTTCAGCATTGCACTTGCTAAAAGAGAAGAAAAATGAACAAATGATGCAAATATCCTACCAGGGTTTTGCGACAGTGGATTGTCTATGACAGGATCAGGAGAATTACTTCCATCTTTAGGCACATGTGGATCAATAAGAAGGTGTCTTCTCAACGAAGCATACCTACACAACCAAAAATACGTTACACAAAAAGATTATACATTACAAACCTCATTATCATATTGAGGAAATAGAAATAAAAAGAAACTAACACGCTGGAATTTGGATCATCACAAAATTTTGAAAAGAAATAGTACAATCAAATTGAGCAATGCACCGATAACATTTTTATATCAGTACATTCAATCTACATTGTTACTATTTCAGGAAAAACATGTTGATGAGATGCAATATTTTTTTACTCATAAATGAGCTTAAGATATTAAAATGAGTGAATGTGTACATCATATATCTAGAAATCTGGAAAATCCAGCTGCGGTAGTTGCTGAGCATTCAAACAATCAAGAACAAGCTTTCAATCCTTAATTTTCTATAGGTGTTCGACACAAGATTTGAGAAACTAACAGCGTCTAAAACCTACAATCCCAAATCTAGACTTGGGAAAGAAGAGCTTCCATGTAAATAAACTTCAGAACAACAACTCTGCACAAAACTGACAAGAAAACAATGACAAAAAAGATAATCCAATCAGTCAACTGCTAGAATCATATTATTCTTTAGCATCAAACAAGCAAGTAAACAGATCATCTCAACACAACAATTATGTTAATGATGTGTTTTTCTTTTTTCCAAAGTCTGAGAAAATCTCAAAAGCATTTGCAAGAAAATACAATTGTGTTTATATAAATAGATAATCAAATTAGTCAACTGCTAGCAACATACTATTCTTTACCATCAAACATCTCCACACATCATCAACACAATTGTATAGCCTCTATTTACATCATATCTCAAGTTGGGTTTTCTAGTTTTTTCACAAATCAACAGAAAATGTAAAGTTTCCATCTTTTTATCACAACAAACAAGAAAACCAACAGAAACAAACATAACAACCCCAAAAGGGTAAAAAAAACAAAGCAGACTCTATACCTTCTACGTGAGTTTGCGGTAACACGACGAAGATCATCAATGGTTAAAGAAGGAGAAGAAGGCAAAATCCCCAAATCAATACGCCACTGGACACCTCTCAGATCTCCAAAACGACGAGACGACTCCTCCACCACCACAACCACTGTTGACTCAATTGCCATTTCGCTACCAAAAATTCTCAGCTAGGAAGAAAATGAAAATTCTCAAACAACCCGAGCTGCTCAAACCTCAGCAAGAATCAATCAAACCAATAATCTGAGCAAAAAAAAGTTGAAATTTTTGAAGACCCCATGTGCTAAATCTCCTTAAATATGCAATTTTTCAACAGAAAATTGAGAAATTAGAGCCAAAATTCAAGAAAATATAAGAAAAAAGGCTGAATCAAAGGGTGAAGATTTTTCTGGGAAATTTAAAGGGAAGAAGAAAGAAACAACAGGGAATTCAAGAAGGAGAATTGACCTAAATTTAGGGGAGAAAAAAAAAGGAAAAAAAAGTTTTATAGACAAGAAATGTATAGAGTGATGGGTATTGGGTGGTCATTGGTCTAATCTATGAAGAATATTTTTGATGAATTTATTTTATTTTAGCAATTTTATTTTATTTTATTTTATTGGTAGAAAGAGAAAATCTAGGTAGACAAGAAAAAAGGATGGGAGAGAATAAAGGAAGGAAAATAAGAAATTTGTTTTTGTTTGGTAAATACAAAAAGGGGAATAGAAGTAAAAAAAAAAAAAAGCTAAATTGTGGAGTGCAAGTGCTTGACTTATGCTTTTGTGTGTTTGTTGCAATAGGTGAGTCTTGGGGGTCAAGTTGGGGTTGGGGTTGGGGTTGGGGTTAGAGGGGGGGAGGGGAGTTGAGTTGTTTTTGTGTATTAGGTTATGTGAATGTAAATTAATTTGGGTTAGGATGGATGTTGGGATATTAAGAAGGAAGGATACTTTTGGAGGTGAAAGTTCATGGGCAGATACGTTTATGATGCATGTACTTTCGATCAGAAAGTCGTATATAAACATCGAATATTTTTTTCATTTAAATTGTCGAGTTGTAAATTGCTTAGATTTGATTATGTGTTATTAATGGTAAAAATGAATAAGATATGAATTTCGATGACGGTTTCATTAGATATCCACATCTCTCTTTTTGTTTTTGATTCAATTCATCCATCGTTGTTTAGGGCAGAATTTCAAGTTGAGCTATACATTTATGTATTATGTTACACTGCAGATTTAAATTAATTGGGGTTCTATACGTAATATCGAATAAACTTTTTCAAGTAGGGGGTAGGGTGTGGGGGAATTAAGCTGTCGATTTATGTATTATGTTACGTGACACAGATTTAAATTAATTAGGGTTAGGATGGATTCCCGGTCATTAAGAAGGAAGGACACTTTCAGAGACGCAAGGTCATGGGGAGATGTCGTCCATGATTCATGGATCTCTGGTTGAAAAATTGTATATGGACATCAAATGTATTTTTCATTTGCATTTATTAAATAAATATTAAATTGCCCAGTTACGAATTATATAAATCTGATTATGAATTATTAAAGGGTAAAGGGTCAAATATGCCCCTAAACTATTCGAAAAGGTCTATATATACCCTCCGTTTAAAGTTTGGCTCACTCATGCCTCGCCGTCCAACTTTTGGTCTAAATATGCCCTTATGGGCGTTAGTTGGTTTGCTGGACATATCCAACTCATTTTCAATTTCTTTAAATGCCACATAAAATTGTCATGTCATTTTGACTTTACCACATGACATTTATATGAAAATGGAAAGAGATCAAATATGCCCCTAAAAAATTCGAACCCATAAACACCTAATCCGACCCATAAATCAACCCCCC
>NW_006239288.1:354370-405189 GCF_000226075.1 Solanum tuberosum | reverse complement strand
ATTTTTTATTTTTTTTCGGTAAATCCCGAAAATGAGTAATTGATTAATAAAAGATATGAAAAATATATAAAATTAACGCCAAAAAATCACAAACAAATATAGTAACCTTAAATTCAAAAATTTCAACAATTTTTTTAAAATTTTTATTTTTTTCGTCAAATTTCGAAAATGAGTAATTTATTTAAAAAAATAAAAATTAAAAAAAATGTTGAAATTTTTGAATTTAAGGTTACTATATTTGTTTGTGATTTTTTGGTGGCGTTAATTTTATATTTTTTTCATATTTTTTCATATTTTTTATTAATCAATTACTCATTTTTGAGATTTACCGAAAAAAATAATTTTTTTTAAAAATTGTTGAAATTGTTGAATTTAAGGTTAAAATATTTATTTGTGAATTTCTGGCATTAATTTTATGTTTTTTTCATATTTTTCCTATTTTTTATTAATCAATTACTAATTTTCGGGATTTACCGAAAAAAATAAAAATTTAAACAAAATTGTTGAAAATGGGTTGGGTAGTTTATTTAAAAGGGGGGTTGATTTATGGGTCGGATTAGGTGTTTATGGGTTCGAATTTTTTAGGGGCATAATTGATCCCTTTCCATTTTCATTAAAATATCATGTGGTAAAGTCAAAATGATATGGCAATTCAATGTGCATTTAAAGAAATGAAAAATGAGCTGGAAATGTCCAGCAGGCCAACTAACGCCCATAAGGGCATATTTAGACCAAAAGTTGGACGGCGAGGGCATGAATGAGTCAAACTTTAAACGGAGGGTATATCTAGACCTTTTCGAATAGTTTAGGGGTATATTTGACCCTTTATCCATTATTAAATGATAAGATAAATAAAATCTCAATTTCGACGACGGTTTCATTAGGTATCTATAACTAAAATCTCTCTTCTTCATTTTCCGATTCAGTTCCTCCATCGACGTTGAGGGCGGGATTTCAAAGTTGAGTTGTCCATTTTATGTATTATGTCATGCGATGCAAATTTCAATTAGTTGGGGTTCTATATGGATACCGAATAAATATTTTAATTTTCATTTTCATTTTTATTCATTTAATAAATTTAAATTGTCAAATTGCAAATTACTAAAATCTAACGTGAATTATTAAATGACAAGATGAAGAAAAGAATCATATTTTGCAATAGTTTCATTAGATAATCTACAATTAGAAATTCTCTTCTTTTTTTTCGATTCATTCCTCCACCTATGCCGAGTGCGGAATCCAAAGTTAAGTTTTTCATTATATATTATGTTACGTGATACAAATTTAAATTAATTGAGAATTCTTAACTCCCCCACTGAAACTTGGAGTAGAGAGGTCTTAAAATTAAGTTGTTTATTCATGTATTATGCAATACAAAATTTACAGAAGTTAGAATTCTAATAAAAATATTGAATAAATTTCTGTATTTTCATCTCCTAAATGAACTTTAATTATTAAGTTGTAAATTATAAAATGATAAAATGAATAAGATCTAAATTTTGATGACGATTTCATTAGATAATCTACCACTACAACCTCTCTTTCTTTATCTAATTCATCATTTAATTCCTCCACCAATATGAAAGATGAGATTTCAAAATAAAAAATTATAAGTAACTCACTAAACAAAAGATATTTTACGTAAATATATTTTATAGAGAGTGATTTACTCTTTTAATGAATCTATTCTACCTAAATTTGGATAAATCAAATAGCTAGATTTGTTATACAAATGGTTAAATATAAATTACCATCATTTTGGCTTATTATTTTTAATATAAGTATTAAAAATAATGACAAAAAATTATGAACAGGGGATTTTGAGCATATTAAATATCACTAATTATTATTTTTGTATTTTTTCTGTAAGAGGTGACGTGTAGAGGACAAAATTAGATGAATTACCAACTTAAAAAGAATATTATTGTTCGAGTTTTGTTTGTCATTTTCTTATGTGACTCCCATATCTCTTTGCTTTCAGTAATTATATGTGGAAAATTTCACTGATTTAATTTAATTGTTATACTTATCTTTTACGTATTCTTATTAAGAAAAATACTAATTAAATTATTATTTTTATCTATTTTTAATCTTAATTTGATATTACATTTTTTCTATCATATTAAATAGTGATAAATATGTTGGATCAATTATTTATAGTAATAATGACAAGTAAAATAGAATAATTGAAATACCAAAATCATTTTACTTATGTTAATAGTATATGATCATAAATAATTCTTAACGATATTTTGCTTTTATTAAACACATTAATTATTACTTTTTTTCATTAGACACATCAATAGCTATAGATTGCTTTTAGTGGAAGTTAAGTGTGATGGAGAGAATATAAATTTACATTTTAATTGTTAATCATTATTTACAGAATTTTAAGTTAGAGTCAAATTTAATTTCAAGGAAAATTGAAGTTTATCTGAAAAACTAGTAGTGGATTAATTCATTTTGCATCATCAGTGACCTCAATTCAAAGACGCAGATCGATCTTTTGTTAAGATTGCATTCTTTTATTCATATTCAACTTGACATTAAATTTTCAAACTCTCATTTCAACCTAAGTTTAGGATCAAATGACGAAATCTGGTAGCTAAAATTACACTATTCGCTTCATTATTTAAGCCCCGACACATTCACTCAACCTATATATAGTAAAAAAGATTCAAATAATTGGTCTGCACCGACAATATATTTTCTTGGGCTCCAATGCATGTGGAAATTATGCATATGAAACAATGAAAGAAGCAAAAACAAAATACCCCTCTCATTACATTTACAAATAAAATAAGTGGTTGAAAAAATAAAAACCAAATTTATTGCATTAAATACTTTTGTTCCTTAGATTTACATAATGCAACTACTAAAAAGTTTCATTCACCAGCAACTTTTGAACATTTTGGTTACTAATTTATATTTATAATAATTACTTCTTTTTTTCTGGTTACTAATTTCATATGCATCTTGTCCTTAGAAAATAAAGAGGATTATAGGTCTTTTTTTAAACTAAGTTCATATTGAGTTGTTTATTTTTATCAGCATTTAAACATTGGCCACAAATGTCGTTTTACATAAGCACTTTCCATTAAAAAAAAATACAAATTTCGAAAATAAAATTTTGTGATTAGTTTTTGTGATATTTTATTATCTTATCCTTAAGGACGAAATTTAAAACACAAGGGTCAAATCATTTAATATTTGCATAAATTTGTTAATTTGCCTGCTTTTGATTTGCTATAGAATTTTTAAAAATAAAGAAGATTATTAAATCTTATGTCTAAAAATATGTAAAATGTACTAAAATTTAATCTTACGATTTTAATATGTCATGTGAAAAAATTAAAATTAAAAAAATATTTTTTTTCTAAAATGAACTAAAAAGGGAAAAAATGTAAAAGAATGAGTAAAATGAAAAGGAATGGAATAATTGTGATGCGGAATGTTCCAAGCCAGCCTTCTTTATCTTGTTATTTAGTGACCTTTATTTTTTAAGAAAAATAATTTTACATGATCAAGAAATTACAGAAGGCATTTATAATGAATCTCTTATTCAATAATAACATATCTAACGTAATTTCATACGTGAAATTTTAAAAAGTAGAGTCTATATAATGTTATCCTTATTTTTGTAAGATAAAATAAAATTATTTTTAATAGATTCTCTACTAAAAAAATATATTTTAAACAAATTTAAAAAAATACAAGAGCAAAAAAAGTTCTAATGAAAATATTAAGAAAAGAGAATATTGACAACAAAACATGTATCTAAGACTAACCTCTATTCTTCCACATGAAAAAGAGAAAACTATTGACTACCTACAAACGTTCTACGTTATTCTTCTAACCTTCTAATTATTATTATTTTTAATTTAAGGTTATATTTTCGGTGAGTCAAAAATATATTTTTTATTATTATAATTAAAATATTAAAAAATTGCAAACCAAAAAAAAAAATCATAAACAAACAAAAAAATATTAACTTTTCAAATAGTGACAAATTGTATTATTAAATTGGAAAAAGAGTGAGCCATGAAAATGGACTTGACATTCACAACTCCACTCTCCAAATAATTGGTGAGAGTGAAGACAAATATGAGTTCATTGCTCTCCACACTATTTTCTCATGTAGTTCTTAGTGCTCCAATATTATTTTGTTGGGGGTATTAGTGTAATTTACAACATATATTTTTTTTTAAAGTCTCAAATTGAGTACTTAATTTTATACAAATTTGATGGTGTAAAAGTACTAATAAATCTAGACCACTAATTATAAATAGCAATAATAAAATTAGTCTAATAGTATAATTCTTATTATATTATATACTAAAAATAAGAATTAACATGTTTGTAACATGTTAAATTATTAAATAGTGATCACCCTTCAAGTCTCATTTGGGAGAATTGATTTTGTAAGTTTTTTATTTTTATGTTTTTTTATAAAAGATCTTTATATTTTATGTAGAAGTTATTTTCTTCTATACATTTTTTAAGTGGTTAAGAGATCTTAATTCTTCGTCTTACCACCAATGCATAAGGCGAAGACGTATTACTTTCATTGCTATTAAATATGATTTTTTAGAGATAATTAATAGTGATAATTATATTTTATAGTAGTACTTTTTGTAAATGTCGTTAAAGGTCTTAATGATACTGGATCTAATAATTATTAACTAGAGTTGATAAAAATTATAATATATTTATTATCGTTAAAAGCTGATTTTGTTTTAGTGATAAGGAAAATTGAGATAAAAACATATATTCCATGGCATATCCTCAACGTGACGTGTTGGTGGCTCCTTATGGATCATGATGATATTCATAGACTAAATTTATTTAATATTAGTAGTATTATTCACAAGAAACAAAAAGTGAAGTGGAAATAAAGAAAAAGAATGAACTCCAGCAAGGTAATATATATCTAGTAAGTAGTAAGTATGTGGTGTTGTATTTTTTGATCTCCCATTTGATCGAATATTTGTATTAAAATTTGACTAATTTAAATTTGTATGATATAAAATTGAAGAAAAGTATTTTCTATTAAAGATTTTTTCATATTTAAAACTTGAGTTCGAAAATTTGGTTTAAGAGAGAAATAGTTTGATCCATTACCCTATATAATTTGATGATGATATATGTGGTGATGTATTAAGATGAATACTCCACGTTTTAATTTGTCAAAAGTTATATTAGACTTTTCCAATAAGAACTGTTTTCGTGTAGTTAAAGAATTGTAGCTTCTTAATTATATAAAAATAGAGTTAGCTTTAAGGGTCAACATAAATATAATGTAGAAGAAAAAGTAACTAAGGAATCTTCCATCTTGATCAATGATCTCATACATTTTTGTGTATTTATTTTCATATATTCATGTTTCTTTTTTTCACTTAGGGTGTGGTTGATACGAAAGGAAAATATTTTTATGAAAAATATTTTATGGTAAAGAATATTTTTATTTATTTATTTATTCGTGTTTTATACACATGTAAAAAATATATATTATTCAAAAAGTATTTAGGTATAATTTAGACGAACACTACGAGAGTTAAATGTGAGAGATAGGGTTGAAAAAGAGATTGATAAATGATGCACTTTGAATAACACACTTTTACATTGAATGAGTTGTTACTTTTTTTTAATGTGTTGGTGACTTTTTCGATGAATTGTAACTTTTTTGATGAGTTATAATTTTTCAGATAAGATATAATAACACTTGTTCATATTATCTTTTGTTGGCTAAGGGATTTCTCTCATTATTTCACTGCATCGAATTTTCTGAACTTCTTCTATATATTTTCCTATAAATAAAAATGTAGAGCTTTTATGTGATTTATTACCGATTTTGAATTCAACGAAGTTCTGACATTTAAGGTACCACAACCAATAATAGATATAGTAGGAAAAATCATTCCAATTTACTACTCCCTCCGTTCACTTTTAATTGTCATGTTATACTTTTCAAAAGTCAATTTGACTAATTTTCAGTTAAATTAGATTGCATTAATTCGATATCTTAAACAAAAAATTTAGATATTCAAAAACTATATGAAAAGTACTATTATTGCATTCTTTTGCATATCAATATGATGAAAAAATACATCATAAAATATTAGTCAAAGTTCTTATATCTTGACTCTAAAATAGGAAATCATGACAATTAAAAATGGACGGAGGAAATAAAAACACAAGTCCATTTCATACTTTTTCAACTCAACGTTATCAAGACTTAATTGAAAGATAGCATAGTAAAAGCACTAATAACTCAAAATAGAACATATGTTTAATTTGTACATGATAGCTCCACAACATATTAGGTAGTTTGAATTAATTATGCAAGTTTCAAATCTCATATTTTTGAAAAGTGGGGGCTGTATATATGTAATGTAAGTGTGGTTAAATATTGCCACATTTAGAAGGATATAATGTAAAATTAGTGGCGGATCCAGAAATTTTATATTATGGGTGCTCAACGTTTTTAGCTCAAAAATTACTACTTAAAATGGGTGCTCAATTAATACATTTCAATGAAATACTAATTTTTTATACATAAATATTACTATTTGACACAAAAGGCAGTGGGTGCTTAAGCACCCATTATGCACAAGGTAGATCCGCCACTGTGTAAAATTAGTTAAAAATTAAATGCTGAAAAAATAGGTAGAGCATGCAAGGGGGTGGGGGCTGTTATGTCTTGGTTTTAATTAAAGTTGACACATAGTGTAGTTGTTACATAAAAACTAAAAAAAAATTAAGGAAACAAATAAAAAGGATATGATACAGTTGGATGAGACTGTTTTTTTTAATCAGAGGTCTCGAATATCGAATTTGAATCTAGGGTTTGAAAAAGTCCTTCGTAGAGATTTGAGTGCTTCCCCGAATGGTATTACTAGATGCAAATCTGAATTAATCGAACTCTAATACGAATATGGATATCGAATTAAAAAAAATTCATTATATGACTTCTCAACTAATTATTCCATCAAATTTTTAGTGAGCACTAAACAACATTATTATAAGTAGTATTCCAATACCCACTAAGACAACAACACTATTATTAATAAATTAAATAAATGATCATTAAAGCTAACTAAACAACTTATGTTGTCTTATTAATTGTATTTGGTAGAAAGTCGGTTTTCCTCAACCTATAATTAGTTTAAAGGGGAAACATAAAATAATAAATGGTTGGTCCAAATTTTATTTCATTTTCAATCATATATAAACCAAGAGAAGTTTTTTTTATATATTTATATAGTACTACTATTTTTCCTCCCTTTAATTTCCAGATCAGTCTTATGTTGGAATGAGACAAAAATGTCATTATAATAATACTTCCAAAACCATGCCTACCAATTATATTTGGAAAAAAAAAAAAGATAGTGAGAGATTGACCATATAGTAGTACTCACATGTAAATTCTAGACTCATCTAATTATTTTCATTTTTGATACGTGATATTAAAGTATCCACGCATGATGCATGTCTAAAAAATTTAAAAGAAATTAAAAAACAAAAATCGATGGACTAGGTCGATTTTTTGGCTCGATTTTGTCCGTGTATAAGCCATAAAACTTCATGTATGTTTCAATTGAGGATCATGTATGTAATATCTAATAAACAGAAACAAAGATTGTGTACTTGTTAACAATAGCAGAAGATCTATCAAAACGATATATTTATTGAAAGGTTGCTCCAAATCAGCCTTTGAATTTCAAGAAAACAAATTGCAGTGCCACAAATTGAGTATCCTCTTGGATTGTTTGATATTGTCAATTTTAAGAAATAAACGGTCTGTCGTTTTTCTTTTCTTACTGCTTTTTGTTTCTAATATTTCTTCCTTCATTCTCATGGGTGAAGAACTATTTTAAAGGGGAGTTGATGTTTCGGTTAAACAATGTAATTGTTCCCATTCTTTTCAAAATAGTGTTTATCTTCTTTTTCAAAGATTATATTGGTCGGGTCAGGTCCACATGAGCGACTCATGATCCAAAAATAACTTACAATGTATATGATTAAAAGAGATGACATATTTTACATGGTTAAATTATTTACATATATTTGTGATCAAGCGTAAAAGTTTTTTCAGAATTTAAACGGAAAGTATCTAATTATACGATATTACTTTATCATGTGTTTAGATTCTCAATTGAAATAAACTAATTAAGTTATTGAGTGTCTAAATGAAACCTACTGACAAACTTAAAAGAGATGTGAATATATTAAGTAAACTTTATTTTCTCTTTAACATTTTATATTATATTTAAATATAGTTAAAAATCGATCTATAAGAAAGTTATGAGACATTTTGGGCGTGTTTAGTATATATCGAGGGAAATATTTAGTTTCCACGAAAACTATATTTTAGTTTCTTATGTTTGGTTAATAAGTCAAATAATAAAATTACGCGAATTGAGTTATCATCTCATTGTAGCTTATTTCAGCTTAAGTAATTTTTGACTCGCCTATTATTAACTCAGTTCATTTTAATTCATCAAAATTCAATTAAATCCATCCATTTGACAGCTCTCGATATATTTATATCAAAATATTGTTTTGTGATAAATACCAAGATAAAAAAAAAATATAGTAATAAAATAAACAAGATTTAGATTAAATTTTATGCAACTAGATTGAGTTTGAGATTTGGAACTACATTTAATTAATTATGATCCTCCTGCACAAAAATGTTCATAGCAAACAAAATAAATAATATTGTGAAGGTGATTGAATCAGTTAAAAACAAAGATTAGCACGTTAATTGATTAATTAATTAACATATCCAAATTGCTGCAGTGGAGATTAGTGTTTAAGAATAAATGGGCGGTGTTACCAGATTTCACATGATTTGATCTAGATTATGATCCATTGTTGAAAATTATAATTTTTAATCTAGATTATTTTTTTTTATTTTTTATAGTGGATTGTGTGGTGGTAGTGAAATTGAAGTCTCTGTCTTTCGCATTTGATCTTGATTGCTACCTAGCATTAATACTCTATTCCTAGTTAGTTTTACTTGTTCATTTTGAATATAGCGCGTTTCTTAAAAAATAATGATATTAACTTTTATATATATATATATATATATATCCTAGATCTTGCCAATTAGTTTGATATGATTGATGAATGTTTTTATATAACTAAGCAAACACTCTTGAGAGTGGGGATAGGGGCCTATGGAGACACAGAGTGTTGGAGCCTGACTAAATTTGAATTTACGTCGGAAAGTTCTATATTGAGAGGTAAAACGCTTCTTAACAAAGACAATTTTGTATTCAAGGAGATTTGAACATGAGACCTCTTAATTAAGGATGAAAAAGTATTTACCACTCCACCACAATCCTTGTTGGTAACACCAATGGATCATTACTTAAAACAAAAGCGCAGTTAGGGGTGGACATGATATGGTACGGTACAGTATTTCAAAGTTTCGATACCGTAATTTCGGTATTCGGTTTTTAAAACACTATACCATTACCATACCAATTTAATTCGGTATTTTGAAGTTCGATTTCGGTATTCTATGGTATGACAAATCGGTATTTGTTCAACTTCGACTAATATACACTCGTATAATAGAGTATAATGACTTTGACAATTAAAAGAAAAAATCAATTGTACTATACCAACACATTACACATGTAGTAATATGCATTCAAAATAAAGTGCAAACACTCCTTTTGTTAATCAATTAAATTTCGAATACATTTCAATCAAAATAGAGTAATCAAAGTTTCAACTTCTAAACATTTAGTTTATACTAATAATAGGTTGCATATTTGTTAGTATATTTTAATAATATATATATATGTTAGTTATGTAACTATATACTTCGGTATGGTATTCGGCATTTCGATATATTACTTCTAAATATCAAATATCGTAGAATATAAAAAAATTATTAAAACGATACCATATACCATACCAAATACCATAATACCAAAACCACAATATTAAAATTTTCGATATGATATGATAATTCGGTATATATCATATCACTCCCACCCTTCAGCACAGTATAAAGAAAAATAACCATCCGTTTAAATTAATTGATTTTATTCTAAATTAGGTGAACTTCTTTTTTTAAATAGATAGAAAAAATGGAGGGGGTATATTAATATTATAAATAGGCATTTTTAATAAAAAAATATTTATCTCATATTACTGGATCATTTATTAAATGCGGATAGAATTAATTATATAAAAAAATCATTTTACTTGTATAATTAATATGATATTTGAAAGTTTAAATAAATTTAAAAGATGTAAAAATTTCTTTTTTAAGAGGCTAATGAATATAACAAATAATAAAATAATAAATTTAATCAATTAATTAATAATTTTTAATTACCGTATAAAGTAGAAAAAATATTTATCTAATACAAAACCTAAGAATAGTACAAAGATTCTATTGGGAAAGGACATTAAACAATTGGAAAGTAATATATAAGAACAAATAAATGTGGATGTATATAGCTTTAAACCAAATGTCAGAGCTGACGTGTTATCTTGATCCTAAATGTGGATGCATTTTTTATAATTTCTAAAGCAAGCATAATAATAGTCAAAATAATTAATCAGTGGTAAAATGATAAATATTTTTTTTATTCTTAATTAAGAGTCTCTGGTTCGAAATGGTAAAATGCAACTTAACAGAAATTCCTTAAATTTAAGTAAATTAATGATTGAAATTTAAATAACTAAAATTAAAAAGTTTACTAAATACAAAAAAAAAAAAAAAAAAAAAGGCCTCACTCTCAATTGTAGCATTTAAGTAATCAAGATCTGTTTATGTTAATTTCTTTCACTTTCAATTGTAGCATTAATTCCCAAAAAAAATGAGAGTTGAAATGTCCAATGGCCAAATCACTTTGCCAATAAGCTGTTTTAATTGCATTTATTTTTTTAATGTATTCATCATTTAATGAATATGATTTGTTAACCCACCTAGTCTCTTGAAAATGACTAAGAAAAAAACAAAACTAGTTAATTAAATTTCCAGCTATTAATTCCAGCCTGTATTTATTTTGACCTAAAAAAAAACACGCCTAAAAAGAGCCACAAATTAAACAAGTCGGTTCCGTCTCCATCCATACTACTTGTTTTTTTCCCGGAAATAAATTATAGTTCGAGTGTCTGATAAAGTTTACTATAAATTTAGAAATTATCATGTATTCCATCTTTAACTTTAACTTTATTACTTATTTCAAATAACATATAGACTCGTCACCAACCTGTCTGGTATGAAGAACAATATTTTTTGAAAAAAAATACTTTCTTAGAAAATAAATTAAACAAGTTAGTTTCTTAATTATATTTTTCTAGTGTTTGGTAAGTACACAGAAATATTTCATCAGAAGAGTATTTGTATGTAATTTAGCACAACGTTATAGGGTGAGAGTTGGAGGGAATGGGAGTGGAGCCTTAGGGCGGGATCGATGGTTATACCTCTATTAAAAAAGTCATTTTTCTCATTTTAAAGGAACGTGTTTCTCTAGAAGGAAATATTTATCAAAATTTTCATCCAAACACAATTTTTTTAAAACCTAAAGTCTCCAAATTATAATTTATATATTTCTTTTAAGTAAATTGATTTTTAGAGGAACTATCCCATCACCTTCCTTGATTAGTAAAGCCTAGAAGGATATCTTAACAAGATATCCAAGTTGTAATTGACTTCTACTCTTGTCGTCCTACTTAGATTTGATGGTGGACCAAATCATAATTAATTATCTTGTGTCTAACAAAAAATGAAATTAATTAACGTGTACATCAATCTAAAGTATCATTATAATAAATTTTAAGATTATGTGCATGATACATATTCATCATGTCATAAGATAATCTGGAAGAATTTTCTTTGCTTTGTTAAGTATTGCATTTTTCTTGTTCAAAGTCCTTAAGTATCAAGCCTATTAGTATATGATTGCGAATAGTAAACCTTATTTCAAAGTAAAATTAAAAGTAACTTCATTCAAAGGTTCCAGAAGCAACATTAATACGGTTAGAAATAAAGGTTTTTTTTCATCGTGAATCAATGAAAAATTTGAACTTTCCATTCATTTCTCATCGAACCAGCTTATCGAGAAAACACATGATAGGAATCAGATTCTTATGGTAAACTGAGAAAGTTTTTACTTTTTTCATGTGAAAACTCTAGTACTATTTTTTTCTCTCTCACCAGTTTAATTAGAATATCTATAGAAATAACCATTGAATATTTTTCAGTAGAAAATTTCAACGAAAAAAAGAGTTTTCTTTTTTTTGGATATTGTAAAGTATCAAGTCTATTAAAGACTAAGAATTTTTGTTGCTAACTAATTGTATTTAATATTGTGTTTAGCGTTTTGTTTTATTGATTATATATTTTCATTATTCTGCCTCTATGCTTAATTCTTCCACTAAGCCATATTTCCATTGGAAATTTAGAGGCCCCAAAAGACACCAACAATTAAGTATTATAGAGTACACATTATGTGAATAGAAATTTCTATGCAGTACTAATAGTTGTATTTGGACCATGGTCGGTGCCTCTCTTTAATTTGAGGAGTTCGCAATTTAAATGATGCGTGAAAAAAGAAAAATGATCAAATTAAAAATATAAAAATAAAGTTTGACAAAAAGTACATATAGCACATTTATTTAGTGCATTGTTTGAGGAGTTCGAAAATTAAATAACATGTGAAAAGAAAGAATAATCAAAATAAAGTTGACAAAAATTACATATAACACACTTATTTAGTGTACTATGTGTAGCGATCTGCTCCCGTCGTTATGGAAAAGCCAATGTAGAAAGAATGGAGGATCTATTTATGAAGTTGATCACATGAGTGGATAGTTAAGACGTTAAGGAGCCCGTATGACTTTACAGAATCGAATTCGAGCGAGTAGAACTCCCAAGACTGATCTTGGCGTGAAAGGGTAATTTTAGAACGTCCTGGTTTGAAAGTGTGTTGTGAAATGGGAGCTTGAAACTCAAATTCCGAGGTTCTGTCTCCGTGCAGGCCGCTATAGCAGAATGGATCCCATTGTACAGGGGCCGCTGTGGCGGGATGAGTTCCACTGTAGCGGGACAGTAGCGACTTAAATCGGGGAAAACCTCAAAAACGTTATTTTTCTGCAAAATTCGTTCTTAAGAGCTAAGGAACGACCCAGGGTGATTTCTTGATAGTTTTCCATGACTTTTGGTGCTAAAGGTAAGGATTTTACTCCCCTAATCCATTTTTCGATCTGTAGAACTTAGATTCTTGGGTAATTATCGTTGAGGGAGGGTTTTGGCCTGAAGTTGATGGTGGGAAAAAGCCCTAGCTGCACCTTAGGATCATGGGTTTAGTCTTGGATTATTGGGTTTGTTATAATACGGATAATTGGACCTTAATTTATTGATCCTTGCGTATATTAATTGTTTGTAGACCTAGAACAAGCGGAAAGAATCCGGAAAGGGAAGATTCAAGTGCCTTAGGGGATTCAAGCTTGGTTTCGAGGTAGGTAATGGTTTGATTTCATGTTTGTGTGATGTGTGTGAGTAATTGCTTCATTGTAATGTACGTATGTATGTGAATGAAGCATGTTGATCAAACCTAATGAAATGAGTATGAATGAATAAATGTATGCCATGATTCAACACTTGATTGTATGATTGCTAGTATGTACATTATGAGTGTGAATGTGATTGTGGTTGTGTTGAATGGATCGAGTGTCACGTTCAGGCACACTAACTGGGATGTCACGTTCCGACACACTAATTGGGATCGGGTGCCACGTTCCGGCGCATATATTGGATCTGGTGTCACGTTCCGACACACTAATTGAGATCGGGTGTCATGTTCCGGCACACTAACAGTTTGGGTATGGATTCCATGAGAGGACCATTGAATTGTTATATCTAGTTGTATTGAGAATGTGGAATTGTACATTGCTCCTGAAATGATAACCAATATGTTTATATATTCTATACATGTCATAGCTACTATGTTGTGACTGCTTATATATGTTTTGCTTACTGGAATAGTTGCGTGATCCTATCAGTACATTGTGGTATTGTACTAATACTGCACTTGCTCGTTCTTTGTTGAGTACATGGCATCTTCAGGCGGCTAATGATAGACCACAGCTAGGAGATCAGTGATCAAGACCGGAATTCAAGGGTGAGCCAATTCTTTCAGGCTACCATGCAGTCCTTCTTATTGTTTAGTCAATTTCCTTCAGACTTAAACTATTTAGTTATTTCTTATGTTAGTTGGAGTTGTACCCTCCCCCCCCCCCCTTTTCTTAGACTTGTTGCACTTTAGATGTTTTGGTACAATGACTTCCAGGTTCTAGGGATTGTCTTCCGCAATAGTTTGTTAGTCGTTTGTTGAACTTCTGGAGTTTATGGGAACTCCGTATTCCTTTAGTCATTAAACTTGCTTCTGGATCTTTAAATGTGTTGTATTTTAGTTAAGTTACTTAGATGGGATGTAGTAATGGTTCCCCCACCGGAGGGTTAATGTGGGTGCCAATCATGATGATCTGGGTCATGACACTATGAAAAATCCATTAACAGACCAGTCTTAACAATCGTTACGATCAATAGATCTCATGATATAACACACTAAATAATTAAGCTATAGCCTATATGTAGATAATAAAAAAGGTTCTCTAACATTTTTTTATTTTTTTTTGTAGTTTAGGTTTATAATTCCATGTTATCTTTTTGTAGTTTAGGTTTAAGTGTTTTATAGGTTTTTCGTCCATTTTAGTTTGTGTTGATTATTTAACTCGATAATTTTTTGCAGCGGTTTTATTTTTTTCTTTGTTAAATTGTTATTTTGTAATTATTTATTACTAGTAAAATTATCCACTCCTCTTGCTGGAATTTAGTATCATGAAATTTATAAAATAATACTTAAAATTTATCAGTCATTAAAATTAAAACACTATATTAACTTACATACAAGATTACGTAGTAACGGACATTAATAATATAAAGGAAAATGATAATTATAACATTTTATCAGTTATCCTTCAATCAATCATCTTTAATTTGATTTTATAATTTATCCTTTTGCTTTCGGGAAATGTTACTATTTGATATTTTTGTGGAATCAAATGAACATCAACCTGAGATATTAAATTTTCTAATAAATAAATAATCGTTGGTGAAGGGATAAATAAATTTTAAAAGGCTGAAAAAAAGTGAACAAATATTCTAATTTTAACGTGTAGAAAGTTCAACCCTACCTTTTGTTTTACATATATCATTTTAAAGCTCCTCATTTAACTGTATTATAAGTAATTATTAATTAAAATGCAAAATTAAGGGAGAATGTATCATATATGACAACAATTCAACTTATCATATATACTTGAAAGGAAAAAATGTTACACAAAACTTATTTAGTTTATTTGGGTGCTTTTTAAAAATCAGCATACCAGAGTGATGAAGTTCAATTTGAAACTACATTTCTATTCGAATCGCAGTGTCGAGAAACACATCTATTTACTTCAAGAAAATTATTTACAACTTGCAGTAAACTTGAGAATATATCCATACTTCATATTGAATATGAACAATTAATTTATTGTGTAGTTATCTATGTCTTTGGGGTTAAAAGAGGCTCCAATCTAGTCATATTCCGATATAGGTCATCCGACATAACATCCTTGAAGCCATGTCAATAGTTTATTAATTCTTGTCTTCTTTTCATGGTTCACTTCGCACATCAAGGTGCGATAAGATTTTTAAGGTCTTTATGTCCGTACAATGGTATATCAAATTTGAATTTTGTCTTCAAGAGATGGTAGTATAGATCTTTAAGGATTTTTTTATTGTACCTTCAACAATTTCAATAGAGAAAACTTGTGTGAATATTCAATCAACGTGTGTTATTTAATCTGTACTAACAAATACTTATAACAATAACTTTGTAGAAACATAAACAATAAAGTTTTAAGCATGTACTTAAAGACAACAATTAATAACATTAATAGCATAAATTAATGATTGTAAAAAACATACCATGATCTGTAACAATAGAATGAAACAGAAAGGAAAAAATTCAGCCCACAGAATGCACAGTGTCCCTTAAGGAAATTATTCTCCTCTAGTACCCAAGGTTTAAGGAAAAGATCCTCTTAGGATAGAATGATTCTATTCACAAGTGTATTGATACAAAAACAATGGTGTCAGTGAGCAACTCAACATGAGCAAAGTACACGAATATTTAATTGTGCAAAAGAAGAAGAAGATGAAGTTCAGAATTTTTTGTTGTTTTTAAATGAGAGAAAATCCTTCTATTTATAGACAACAATGGGTAGTGTGAACAAATGTTTATTGTACCTTATTGGAAAGGTCACGACTTTTTGGAAAAGTTACAACTTTTCGGAAAGGTCACAACCTTTCATAAAAGTCACATTTTTTCATAAAAGTCGCAACTCTTCATAATAATCGCAACTTTTCATAAAAGTCACAACTTTTCATAAAAGTCACAATTTTTCATAAAAGCCACAATTTTTCATGAAAGTCACAACTCTTCATATTTCATTCTCATATATCAATTCAAAGATCTAATAAATGACTTCAATCTATATTGTACCACCCCTGGACAAAAAAAATAATTAACTCAAATCACCTAAAGTAAAGTAAGATTATGGAGAAACAATAGACTAATGCATGCAACAATGCAAGTATTTATGGGATTAAATGAGAAACATTCACAATTCCAAAATTAAAAACAAAATTCTCAAGGTATAACTGTGATATATACATCTGAGCCAACTAACTCACAAAGTTTGGCCCAATATTTCATTCTAGTACCAGTTGATTAAATTTAAGTTTTGCCTAGTATTCCGATCTGACGATCAGTTGCTTAAGTAAGTTCAAAGGAGGGTTGATATTTATACATATGGAAGATTTGGTGGAGGCTTAATTTGTAAGATGGTGGTAACGGTTGTGAAGGTTTCTGAGAGGAGGGGAATTCTAGTTTTGGAAATAAGTAAATTGAAAGGGAATCCTGATTTGTGGTGGCGCCACGTAGGCGGGCCTAGGATTCTCTTTTATATATATATATATATATATGATTTTGTTAATTAATATGTTATGTTTGATGTTCATTTTGCTGGATTTTTTTGAAGTTATAAGACAATAAACCATTGGTACGTACTTTATTTAAGACCTAACTCGTAATCTTATTCGTACGTACATTTTTCAAAGTTTATTTTGTTGTTATTTTAGGCCTTGAAGTTATAAGAGGGTAAATCTTAATTTTATTAGTACATACATTTTTTCAAGACCTAAACCGTAACTTTATTAGTACGTACATTTTTTCAAGTTTATTTTATTAATATCTTAGGTTTTGAAGTTATAAGACTTAAAACCTATTTTTATTAGTACGTTTATTTTTTCAAATTTAGTTTGTTGATATTTTAGGTCTTGAAGTTACAAAAATTAAACGTTAATACTAGTCAATCGTTTCTCAATTGGACAAAATTATAATTCAAGTTATTTTTCCACTCATATTTAAGTTTTGAAATCAACTAAAAAATTTATTCCTTATTTTCACTCTATTTGAAGTCCTAATATATAGAAGGTTAAAATCAATTAATATTCTACCTTGTATAAATTATTTTCTTATTTGAATTACATACAAAAAAAATATAAAATTAGACAGATTTTTCATTCTCAATAATAATATTAAAATTATACAATAAAGTTAAAGGAGAAAAAACTTGTTCTCCAAGAAAGAAAGAAAAAAACAGTGCAAAACGCTAATTTTTAGGATAAAAATGATAATTGAATCGACCATATATCATGCCAAATAAAATGGCTAAAGAATAGCTAGTTTTCTAGTGATTTTTGGAGCCTCCATTTTTTCTTTCTAAAATTTCACAAAATATAACACTAATTCCTTCTTAAAAAGTACCCATCTTATTTTTATTTTTAGAACCCTAGAACAGCTGTAGTCGCTACAATTTCTGTCACATTCTCTGCCTTTTTGAGTATTTTCCACTAAAAAGTTAATTAAACCGCCTCTTGAAGTTAGTTATATTATACCTATAAATAAACCTTAGATACACAAAATATTAGAATTATAATGGAGAAAGTTAAAGAAATTCCATTAGAAATTGTGTTCCAAGTTATAAGTTTGCTTCCCATTAAATCTTTGAATAGATTTAAATGTGTATCAACTTCATGGTCTTCTATGATTTATCAACATAGGCCTTATGGTCGCATACTCGTTAATATAACGTCCAATGACACTCGTTCCGTCTCCCGAAAGGGCCTCTATTGCGCACCCATCCGTGCCCCCACCTATTTTCAACACGAGCAAATCCAGGATTTGAATGTGGTGAGTGCGTAGAATTTTATCGTATTTGAAATCATATCTGTTTGTACATATCTTATTATATATATGATAAAATACCTAGCTATTTGCAACTTCATGTCAATAGTTTATTATGCTCTAATATCTTCCTTTTATGTTTATTATTAATTCGTTATCTAATTTTTACTTGCACTTTAAATGTTTTTTTGATAAATTAAGGTCATGAAAAACTAACATTTATGTGTAGATCGTGTTAGTACAGTAACTTTGAGATAAGCAACTTCTTTGAAATTGATTGAATAATTAATTAAATCTCTTTTTGGATGGTTGTATCATAATGTGTTATATCTTTTTACTAAAAAACTATAATTATAATATATTGTATCGCACCGTATTTGTTTTAATGAGTATAATGTTTGGGTAGATTGTATCATTTTTCGTCATTAGATAATGTCATACATTATACATAAGGATAAACCTACCAGAAAGTAGGGTATAATGCTGGATAAATGATAAAATATGATTATTAAATAATAAGTAAAGACAGAATAAGAAGAAAATATTAAGATAATGAAGCGAATCACACCAACTCAATTGTTACAGAAAATGAGAATCATAGTCTTGTTTGTACATATCTAATTGTATATAATAAAAATTACCTAGCTATTTGCAAATTCGTTGCAATACATACATATATACACATACATGTATATGTCACGCCTTAAAATAATTGTTATGTTTAATATACTCTAATATCATAGTTGAAGCTAGTAAATTTCATATTTCATAATTCAATTTTATGGGTTCTGAATTTTATAGTGATTGATTTTAAGTGATAATAATTAAGTTTTTTCCGGTTTGTTGATTCTTTTTTTGCAGGAAACATTTGTTCAACAATTAAGTTTGCCTTATTTAGAGTACGAAAACATTACTCCAATCGTAAATGGACTTGCTTGTCTATACACAGGCGATCGAGTTTCACTTTTTAATAGATCTACTTGTGAAATTATGAACCTTCCCTCTTCCAATTCGCAATCTGAATATCGTAATATTTGGTATGCACTTGGTTTTAATCCAATGTACAATGTGTACAAATTGCTCAAACTTTGTCATAACGATGAGTATAAACTATTTTACGATGTCCTCACCTTGGAAACAAGTTCGATATCACAAGGGGAATGGAAAGGGGAGAAATATATTCCATCATACAATAATTACACGTTTATTGATGTTGGTGGACAGAGTTACTACGTAAATGGTATGATTTTTTGGAAGTTTGTTTACGAAAGAAGTGGTGAATGTATTATTTCTTTTGATGTACATCATGAAAATGTCACAATTATTAAACCTCCACCAATAGCTCCAACTAGAAGATTTGGTCAATTTGATGGGAAATTAGCATTATCTTATACACATAAAGATGATTATGATTCTTGGATTTTGGATCTTTGGGTGTTGGAAGATGATCAAAATATTAAATGGACTAAGGTTAGTATTAAATTGTCTAGTGAAGTTGATAAATATTTTTATGAGGCTACACCTATTGGGAATTTTCCATCTGGTGAATTGGTATTATCTTGTTTTGAATGTCAAAAAGTGGATAATTATCTTTATATTTATGATGCAATGAAGAGCAAGTTTACAAGATTGATGATTGATCTTCCAAGATCATTGGCATTGGCATGTAGAACAGGATATCCTGCTCATTTGTCTTGTCTTTTTGAGAATATGTTTAGTTTGGATACTTCATTAGATGATGTAGTTGAAGTTAACAATAAATGATGTATGTAGATTTTGAATTTCAATTTTAATGAGGTCAATCTTTGATATTATTATGATTCTATTTATTGCACTTTTTGAAAATCTTTTTAAATTTTAATGAGGTCGATCTTTGATGTATTATTACTATTGTATATGTTGCACTATTGAAAATCTTCCGCTTTATGTATGAGATTATAGATGTATAGTGAAGGTACAATAATAATTAACAAGTGTTCATAAGTGTTTATGAGTGTAGTCTGAAAAAGGTAGAATGTATGCAGATTTTGTTTCTATATTGTAGAGGTGGAGAGATTGTTTTTAGGGGACACAAGTATAAATCAAAATAGGTATGGTGGAGAGGTTGTTTTTGGGGGACACAAGTACAAATCGAAACAGGTATAATTAGTAAAATCGAACATAAAGAATGTATAACAACTAATTAGCGAATTTACGAAAACAGTAATAGCATCAAAGAGAGTGTGCTAAGAAAAAATACAATAGACAACATATGATGATAGAATTCAAAAGGAAATACATTAAAAGAATAGGGCTAATACTATGACTGGCAATACTCCACTACCTACTAACCTTATATCATAATATGTGAACTTCACACTCTCATATCTAAGGGAATGTCCTCGGTAAGATGAAATTGTATCATGTCCTACCTAATCATCTCTCTCCAATACTTGTTGGGCCTACTTTTACCTCTCCTCGTACCCACTATATTCAACCTCTCGCACCTCTTTACTGTGACATTTTCTCTTCTCCTCTTCACATATCCAAACCTTCTCAACCTTTGCTCTCTCATCTTGTCTACCACTGAGAAGTCACTCTACCGTTTCCCGAATCTTCATTCTTAATTTTATAACTCCTAATATGCCCACACATCTATTTTAGCATTTGTATTTAAGCTACTTGCATATTCTGAACATGAAATTTCTTGGTTGTCTTACACTCCGCTTTGTACAACAAAGTCGGTCTAACAAATATTTTGTAGAACTTACCTTTAAGTTTAGATTTTATCTATTTATCACACAAGACCCTGAAGACAAGCCTATACTTCAACCACACCGCACTAATATGATGCTATCGTCGATATATCCACTACTTTGGATTAAAGATCCAACATACTTGAAACTATATTTCTTGGAAATAGCCTAATCGAGTCTTCTCCTAGTATAGAAGTCATAAAACTATCGTTCATGATTAAATTCGTGCTTGGCTAGTCACAAACCCACTTCATCCCTAGTGATCCCTTTTTTATTATTTTTCATTTTGGAGAATTACACATGGAGAGTGAATCTATTATTAATCTACTTAATTAACTAATGAGGTTAGAGTTTAAATAGTAACCTAAAAGGTCACTTGTGCAAACATCCCAATTCTTTTGTAATGATTTGGTCAAGAGATTAGGATACAATTAATTAATAATGTTTGTTGCGTGCCCACCCTATCTAATCCAAGATAGATGAGTATGACCAAAATAGAGGAAAGTTCACTTGAGGAGGGCCACAAAATTTTGACTCATTTTAAAAGTATTTATTAATTGTTGGATCAACTTTCTAAACTTCCTGATTAGTCCTGAAAATTTCATGTGGTATTTCTTTGGACATTGCTATATAATTTATATAATAAAAAAATGTTATCTGTTTACTTTAGAATAATTTTAAAATATGTGGTATTTGAAATTATATTTGGTTGAAGTTCAAGCATTTATATCTTATATTTAGATTAAAAAAAATCAGAATCCAACCACATCATAATGGAGGGTACAAAGTTTTCTAGCTTTACATACTTTTGGAGAACTTTCCGCTATCAAGGAGACGAAAAGCTATGTGAAGTAAAAGAAGAAAAGATTGACGATTTCTACTAATAACCTAACACAACCTTTTCAAATATGAGTTAAAAAATCACCTGTGTAGGTCGGGTTTGAAAAGTGGAGGTTGCGCCTTACCCCATTGCCGAATTCAGCTATATATATATAATTTAATTTCATATATAAATTACTGAACTTTACTTATATGTGCCTAAATTTCAACCATATGAAATCTCAAATACTATATTTAAAATTCTTTTAAAGTAAATATATTTAAAAAAATTACGCATTATAAATATTATTTTAAGTAGTGATCCCAAAATCGAACATCTTTGCACTTTGGACCTGCTTAATCTTATGACTCATCAACATCATTCCAAACAAGTTTTTGTATGAATTATTTCTATTTTAGAATGGTCTTTAATTTTTATCGTTAAATATAAAAAATTAGAGGAATGAGCATTTGTGGGAGTGGCCCCCATTCCAAACGTTTGTTAAGAAAATGACATTAGGCGGCCAATATATAATAAATATATTGGCTTCTAATTTTGTACTATTTGGTCATTTGATAGATGAAAGGCCAAAGATATGATTGAAAGACAAAGTAGGATTTGTATTTTAATTAGTGTCAGTGCATGTAATCTGCCCTCCTTAAATTTTATATATATATATATATATATATAAAAATTACCAAACATAAGACCACTTATAATAAGTCATGATTGATTTTTGTTAAGTACTCGGTATTTGATTGTATCTTATAGATTTTTATAAATATTTTGTAAATTCAATTGATAGTATAAATTACTATAGAAATTATAATCCTATCATAATGTTGTGTAACAAAGACACGTGAAAAAATAGTTATTTAGACTTGTCGATATTTGATTCTTATAGACAAGATTACATGTGAATTAGAATAGAGTTGTACTATAAGCTATGCTCAATACAGGATGCAATTTAAAGTACAAGACCTTAAGGAATTATACCTAGACTTTCAGTATAATAAAAGAGATGTTTAGTGGCAATAAAAAAAAATTAGTGATAATATTTATTAATGTAAAAATATTTAGCTCATTATATCCAGACTCGATAAAGTTTTTAGCGATATTTATATAGAGTGTTAATTATAAATACTCATATTTATTATTGCATCTAAAGATAATATAGCGACAAGCAAAATCCTTTATTTATTGTAGTGTTTGTGTTATAGAGTAGGAAGATGTCAAAGCCCAAGTCCTTATTGCTTTTTTGGGTCTAGATCCACATAGATTTGTCTTGTAAGCTTAACATCACATCGAGTTCGAAAATCATGCATGCAAATTTCAGTTATGTTTCATAAATCTTTTGATCTCCTCTTATGTTCTGATGTGAGATTCACATAAGATATCCCCTTTGCATCTCATATTTCATCTTCAAGAGTTTGTCAACCTAAATACTTAACAATCCTTCTAGACCTGCTCTCACACGGGTTATGCCACATTGTGTCGCAAAAGTATTTTATCAGTTATGTTTCATAAATCCTTAAATCTCCTCTCATATTTTGATGTGAGATTCACCTAAGATATCCTTTGCATCTCATATAATAAACTCGATATGATCCTATCCTTCCAAAGACTACATAGCAAAAGCTTAATAATAAAATAAATCAGTTCTCTTTCTAGATATCACCCATACAATCAGTGTTTTTTGGAAAAATAAGATTTCCAACAATCAGCTCTTTTTCTCGAAGCAAGATGTTGTCTAATTAGACCACAAATTACAGATGTCTGGAAAAGTTCAATGGCTATTTCACGAGGCAATCCACATCGAGGTAATGACATTGAAGGATAGAACATCTCGAACATTGACTCATAAGGCCTTTTGCCAAAGTCCATTAGCATCCTAGTTGCCAAAACTTGAGTCAAGTAACTCAGGTTCACAAATAGCCAACGAGTTGCAGGACTCGAAGAACAACAATACATTGAGAACCAAATCTAGCTCAGTTGATTCCCGATAAGCATCGAGCGAAATTTGCATGCAGAGCATGTCCACCCTGTGTACATGAGCAGCTCAATTTTATCAATTAAAAAACTATTACCAAATTGTAACAATTCTCTACTGAAGCAGAACTAACAACCTTTGCTATACATGTAATAGTAAGCAGTGACATTAGAAAGCTCCCCATGCCAATACAGAAAGCTCAAATCTCCGTAAGAAAGCAGAAGTGAGAAAAAGGCTTAAACAAGAGGTCAGACAGAGGCAAAGAGAAGGTCACATTTTGTGCTAGACAATCCTTTCTATGGTTCATCGCCATTAAACAGAAAAACTAAATAATTGAAAGACAAAGAACAAACCTTATAAACAATAATGTGTGCCACGGGAAGCCCTTGGTTACCACCGTGCGCAAAAAGAGAAAGATCACCTATAAGATCTAAAACCTTGTGTCTGCAAGGTTCATCACTAAAACGCAGCGGTGGATTCAGCCAGCCTCTACTTTCACTGTAGAAGAGGAGATATCATACATGAGGGTAAAATCAAGAAAATACATCTTGTAGGAAACATAATGCGCTCATATTGTTAGTGGTGGTGATTTTTCATATAGAGTAGCACCCTACCAGGCATGTTATATCTGTTAAAGCTACAATGAGACATGCCATGCATCCTAGATGTTACCTAATTATATTCTCCAGCATTCTTCCAAATAAAATTAAAAAGAAGTGTCTCTAACCTACAAACAATAGCGTTTTTGGCGGAACCCCCCTTGATAACTCCTGATTTGCGTAATTGTTCAACCTGGATATTAATTCAGCATAAATACTATAAATATGTCATAAACATAACAACATGAATGATGAGTCATCAGTTATGTTGGACTCCGTAACTACTGATGAAGGTTGATCTTGGGCAAACCTCACCTCTTGAGTTAGCTTTCGAGGTTGAGTTAGGCCCAACATTTACTTCTTTAACATGGTATTAGAGTCTAGCCCATCCAATTCATTGTTTACCCGATGTTGCATGATGTAACATATTTATCAAAAAGAACCTCTCAGGACTACATTAGTAATTTCATTGACCAGGTACCAAAGTAGAAAACACGTCAAACAAACATACTGTCTCTTTGCCTAGTCCACAGATGGCATATCAAAATAAGTCCATCATGGATAAACTATTAGAAAGTGTTTCTTGTCGCCAAAGCTAGATCGTAATCTCATAGTGAAGGTCTAATGCAGAAAAAAAGAGAGCTGGCATAACATTTTAAATAAGAAGATTGGAAGTTACCTGCTCATAAATGCAAAAGGTTCTTGCAGAAGCTAGTTCTTTGGCAAAGAAATCTTTATCCAGACAGGTTGAAGAGAACCACTGACAGCCAATTTCGGGTGCCTGCAGGCAGTCAAGCCAATGGAATCCGTTTAAAAGACTTTTTGATAAAAAATAATTTGCCTAATCTTGGTAACTCAGCATGTCATAGTTTTTAGCTGAAAGAAAATGCTCCACCTATGGTCTCAGTTAATTAATAGTGGTCTTGACCATGAAGCTGTTTGCCACACAATCAATTGCTGCTCACCAGACAGCCAAGTTTAGCACAGGTATCACAGCCACGAGTTCAAATTCAATAAAGGATATTAGCAAAGAAACCCCTACACTATGTCAGGAAATTGCAGCAAATCAGCTAAATACATGAAGATTTTCAAACCATTGTCTATCGATGTGCACAAAAACAAAGAACAGCATAGCAGACGAACTCCCAGAAATTTACCTGTGGAAAGTCGATGCCATAGGTAATCTTGACCTCTGAATAAGGGAATGCAGCTATAAAAGAATCATTTTTCCATACAGTAACAGGTTCTCTAAGAACAGGAGCTAATTTCTCACAGCTATTACCGCTACGATCTAATGCTGCTTTCAGCCCAGCCTCTTCAATTGCGTCCACCCATTCTCTTGCTGATCCATCCAGAATAGGAACCTGTCTCAGTTTGTTTAGTTCAACAATTACTAATTCTGCTATCCAAATATTATTTTTGATACTGCCCTTCATCTAGTCAAATAAAGATATTTGCACACCAAAGTTTTCATGAGTAGTTGTTAAGACTGCCAAAAGAAAAAAATGTATAAGTTAAAAGCAAAATTATAGCCCCTGAGTTATCTGGATAACCTATATATTTTTTTAGTACAGGTATGTAAATCTAACCTATAAATACTCCGTCTTCCAAATTTAGCACCCAAGTTGACTTTGGTGGTCAAAATAAGGAAATTTTACCATCAAATTATTGTTAATGGATTTATACTAATACAACCACAACTTAATCTTCTTTAAGTAATTCAACAATCTCATTAAAATAGAAGAAGCACCAAGAAGGTGCAGACTACGGTACAATGAGCTTACAAAAAAAATACAAGTGTTTCCAAGCTTTATAACCTGTTTATCGATAGTCCTTCCTGGCCAGCTTCAAAGAGCCCCATTCAAAGATCTTGGAATTACTCACTTAACATCACACATTATGAGGGGTATGTTCCAAGAGGTGTTGTGTTATCACATCACAATGAGAAATTGTCTGTATTCTATGTTTGGCATATACGACATCGATTGCGCATGAACATACCCCTTTTTCTAAATATTTACGTGACTCGTGTTTGAGCATCACCCAAGGACAATACTATAGGGGATCACCTATGTTTGTGATAAATCATGGTAGGAGATGACTGAAGAAGTACCACATTTGCTTGCACCAGCATCTCATAAATCAGGTCCTCATAGTAGGAGGTCCTTGAACACTTACCACTTTCATACTAAAAAAGAATAGCCTATCAATCTCCTAATCCTGACAATTTCTTCTAAAAGTATAGTTGCCCTGTCTTGTTTTACAATAAGCTACAGAACCCTCAGTTTTGCCAGCCAAGTTAAACAGATCTGAAGATTCCGTTTTGAAGGGAGATTCCATTAATATCCTTGTAGTATTTGAATTATAATACTAGTTAGAAGGACTTATAGGTTTCTCCAAAGCGGAAGCGGATCTACAGCAACCATGACTCGTGTCACTGGCTGTTGGGAATCCTCAACAAAGCAGATGAACTTACTTTTGCCAGTCGCCATAACCTAGATATCCTCAATAGATGCAGAGCGTTTTCTGTTTTGGATAGCTACCCCTAGCCGTCCTAATAATGTGAAAAATCCTTGTTCTTCCAACACTCATAATGGTGTATTTATACATTATAGGCTAAGATTTAGGAGAAGGACAAACTAATGAGCTAACAGATTAATTAGCACCCCTTATATGAGTGGACCCGGCCCAATAGATATTTCCCACATCTCTCACTCACACATCAGTAAGTGCTCAAGCTCCATCAACAACAACATACCCTTTGAAATCCCATAAGTGGGATTTGGGAGGGTAGAGTGCACGCAGATCTTAAGCCTACCTCGTGGAGGTAGAGAGGCTATTTCTGAAGAACCCTCGACTCAACAACAACAACATACCCAGTATAATCCCTCAAGTGGGGTCTAGGGAGGGTAGGATGTACACAGACCTTACTTCTACCTTTGTACGGTAGAGAGGCTATTTCCGATAGACACTCGACTCAAATGAAAGAAAAACAAAGCATGTTTGCAAGAAAATATTATGACAGTACCCTAGCAAGATACAGAACAACTAAAATGGGAAATCAAGATAGACCCTTCGGGGTGGCCCAGTGGTTTGAGCTTGGGACTTCCATGTTGGAGGTCTCAAGTTCGAAACCCCTTGCCAGCGAAAGCAAGGGGTTTGCCTACTGGGTCGAGCTCGTCGCACCAGGCTTGCCTAGTGTGGGTTACCTCTCCTATGTGGTTTGCGAGCTATTGCATAGGAGCGGGGGTTTTACCCTGTGCGCACCCAAAGGGTAGCGGCTGCGGGTTTCCCTTGTCATCAAATTTTTTTTATATATATACTAGATAATGTGGCCCGTCCAATAATATAAATGGTATGTTTTGGGGATAATAACCGAGTTTTTGAAGCAATTGTTTGCGTGGATAAAGAAATAAGTTTTTTATCACAAATCTGTACTTTCTTTGACGCTATTTAAGGCATAATAAGACTATCCACATATACAACATTTTTGAAATATTTTATGTTGTCAATTATCATGATTTATAGTATTTTTACGTCGAAACCCCTTGCCAGCGAAAGCAAGGGGTTTGCCTACTGGGTCGAGCTCGTCGCACCAGGCTTGCCTAGTGTGGGTTACCTCTCCTATGTGGTTTGCGAGCTATTGCATAGGAGCGGGGGTTTTACCCTGTGCGCACCCAAAGGGTAGCGGCTGCGGGTTTCCCTTGTCATCAAAAAAAAAAAAAGATAGACTAGAAAGGAAAAAAGTATATAATAAAAAATAATGACAGAAAAGTGGCAAGATTGACACAACAAAAAAAACATGTAGCAATGGATGAAGTAGAAGATACTAAGCAAGTACTAACCAGGAATACTATTAGTAAGAAAAAAAGGGGAAGAACTGCAGTGAAGAAAACATGGCAATTAGTAAGGAATGTAGTCCAAAGCATTCAGAAAAGGACCAGTAACAACAATAAAATAGTGCGATAACCTAGACATAATAAACAAAAAAAGGTAACAAATATCAAAAACATAAAACTACATGAATAAGGCTAGTACTACAACAAACACAATGCTTCAGACTACTTGACGGATAAGCAGTTCTATGATTGGAAGCATTTCACAGAGAAATTGGCTTGCCATTACACCAGACAAATTGTTACAAAACTTGGATTGTCTCCTGTTACTAATCTATTGTTGCAAATGGATGAGAATTTCTCTCAAATGCGTTGTCACCTGGATAACATTCAGAATACACTATCTGCTTGCTCCCAAGAAAGAACTAACTAATTTATTTTTTTATTTTTATGACAAGGGAAACCCGCAGCCGCTACCCTCAGGGTAAAACCCCCACTCCTATACAATAGCTCGCAAACCAGGAATATGTTCCGAGTCCATGGCTCGAATAGAGTTGACAGCAAGGGTGACTCTATTCCCTTGGAGAAAGACACGCTTTGCTATGCTCTTCGATTGCCTGATGAACATAAGGTGCATTACTTGGATATGATTGCTTCAAAAAAATGTGTGCTGAAGGTCATAAAAGAGCCACTTGGAAGCTACTTGACAGACTATTATTTTAATGGCATGTCAATAGCAAGATGTTATGATGACAGTCTTTGGACACCATTTGATAGTGAAGGTTCAGCATTTTCTTGTTTTGGTTTGCACTCACCTGAAAATGACTTTGCATAGGCACTAACACTAGAAAGAGATGTTTCGGATACATTGCAGTCGCAATGCCATATATCACTCTTGTTTGGCCCAATGCATGAGGCATATGCAATTTCTTCCTATTATTTGGTCTCTAGCGTGGTCATGTCAGAGGCAGAGATTGATATTTGTGGGCTGCTCTGTTTCAGTATGCTGCTCTTGACTGTAGTAAAAAGAGCATTTCAACAGCAACTTGACTATACAGTGCTCACAATGTGTTTGACTAAGATTGTTGAATTTATTAAATTTGAAGTGCTTAATGATTATTGATGATGCACTAATCTTTGATGATGTCTTTACAGCAATATAACCACTGACGTCTTTGATGATGCACTAGTTGTTGTTCTAGATGCTGCTGGCCAAATTCACAGAGAAGGAATTGAACAAAACCTTCATTGGACAAACGCCGTGGACTGCATTTTTAGTCTGCCCAAATTGGTGGTTTCGATTAATTACACTTGGAATTTGGATACACCGTCGGGATCTCAAAATGAGGTGGCCAATTCAAGAAATAGTGTAGCTTGGGTCTTTGACATATCTCTTCATAGGGATTAAACTAGCTTGCAAGGAGTATGTAGTAACAAAGGGCTATATTGCACCAAAAGGGCACACGAAGTTGCTAGTGAGTGTTATATCACATATCTACGTTGTTGGGTTTGTGTTTTTTTGAGTCACTTAATCTCCTAAAAGCGGAAGATTGAAGTCTCCCTGCTATCAGTAGAATTTGGAGTACTGTAATGCTCATTGGTAAATTTGTAAGGGAATCCCCCCTACTCCAACTTCTAACCTGCTGTTGGTAATTAGTATAGCTTCCTTCATAGCTCCAATTAGAATCATCACTATGATATCAAGTTTGTACTATTCAAACCTTGAGGACAAGGTTCCTATTGGGGCCGGATGTATTGTTTGTTATGAATGGGCCTGGACCAGTATTGGCGAAGCAGCACAACACCAGATTAAGTGGCTATGTCTGGGATCCCTTGTGAGAACAAAATAGGTTTATGCCTATTTTGTGTGGAGGTTGCGAATTAGGGTAGAAGGTTAGTAGGTAGTGGAGTATTGTCTTGCTTTCGAGAGTTCATGTTTGTTGGTGTTTGTCGTTGTACTAGTCGTATTCTTGTAGTTCTAGTTTTTGATATCTATCATCATTTGTTTGTTGTGTTTCGGCTACTGCATTATTTTTTGTTGATCATATTGTTTTCTTGTATGCTTTGCACTGCCTCTCTTATACATTGGTATATTATCTTCTTCTTTATACCTGAATTGTTGCACTTGAGCCAGCTTACACTCTACCCTCCCCAAAACCCACTTGTGGGATTGTTGTGTTGTGTTGTGCCTATTTTGTGTATTGTGCTCAGGCAAAGTCTATCCTTCTAACCTCCAATTATAAAATCTCTTGAAATGGAAATGGAAGTAAAGTTGCTTGTTAAAATATAAAATAAAGCTGCTAGTGTTAAAAGACAGTACCTCAATTGATGAATCGTGAGTATTAGAGGTTTCGATTTGCACACTGCAATTATCAACGCCGGTAGCCTCCAAAGCAGAAAGCAAGTGTTCAACGGTATTAATAGAATGTCCATCTTTACACAATGTAGTACACAATGGAGACTCCTTGACGTAATCAGTAGATGCAGGAATGACATTTGAACGGAATTTGAAGTACCTACCCATTCCTGCAAACTCCGGTAAGATTGTGACGGTAGAAAGCTTGCCGGAATGAAGACCGATTCCGGTGAGTTGTACAGAATTAGCTACTGTTTGCTGGATCTTACCGGTCTGCAAAAAATAAAAATGAATCATTTTGCCAGTTAACAATGTTTTAGATAAATTCGATAGAGAGAAAGGTGATTACCGGAATCCATGAGATTAAGCTCGACCAGTTGCGAGCTGTATTGAAGTTGAAGGTTCGATTGACAGCCATTAAAGGATTCTTAGAGAAATTGAACCCAAGGGCTTTTTTACTTAAACTAAAGGTTAGATTCATCATTAACAAAATTAATTTAGTCTTAAAATGGCTTAATACTAAAAACTAGATGATTATATGCTACGCCCTCCGTCCATAACAATTTTGGCTGACACTTTATGTATATTTTTTTTTTATGTTATCAATATGCAAAAATTGCAATTTATAATACTTTTTATATAATTTTTGAATATTTAATTTTTTTATTGAATTAATGTAAATTAATTTAACCTCAAAATTAGTTTTGAAAAATGTAACATGATAATTAAAAAAATTAATTTATATTTAATTTTTTTATTGAATTAATGTAAATTAATTTAACCTCAAAATTAGTTTTGAAAAATGTAACATGATAATTAAAAGTAAACAAAAAAATTATTTGATAAAAAATTTATACGTTCTAATTTATATGACATAATATTTAATGTGCATTTAAATATATATATATACGTATTTAAAAACTAGATAAAAAATTAACATTTTAAAAAGTTAAAATTTAAACTATATCATATAAATAGAATATTAATACCCTCTTTAAACCCCCAATTCCCAGACACCCTCCGCTTTTCTTCCGCCGCGCCGCCGCAGTTGCAGCCGTTCACATACATACGACGACGTCCTGTGGGATAATCATGAACTATCCATCACCCCACCACGAAGACGATGAACACGAAGATGAGGTCTTCTTAGAGGATAGTGATATCATTGAAGAAATTAATGTTGATGAAGAAGGTAGGAAAAAAATCCAATCTTTTTTTCCCCAAAATGCTCATTTATTTGCTTATTTGAAGTTACATTTGTGTCCAATTACAAAATTAGAGAATATCTTTAATTTACGGTTGCAGAGCTTGTTGATGCTGATGACGATGATGAAGAAGATGAACAAGGAGGAGGAGAATTCATGGGTAACTCGGCTTGGCTCAGTTACTTGTAGAAACTTTTTTTTTTTTTTTAAATAAGCTTTTAGCTTTTGGAGGTGTCTAGATGAGCATTTGGTAAGTTTGAGTGTTTAACTTAACATAGGAGAGACGAGTTGAGGTAGCTAGATGTGTATACTCAAAATTGGAGTGTTTGCATGTCACCTGAGGCCAAATTTGAGTGTTTGTTTATGTATTGTGCCTTTCTTATATCTTGGTTATTCATATTGCTACTGTATTTTACTGCAACTGCACACTTTGCAAGATTTAATTATTGCTGTAGTTTTGGGTTTGTACTTTGGGTTACTTATTTTGTGGTTGGGTGATATGTTTCTTTGGGGGTGGGATGTTAAGTTCAAAACTTGTTCTTTGTTAATTAGCATACTGATATGGATATTTGGGATAATGGTTTTCAGATGAAGCTGATGATTCCCTTCATACGTTCACAGGCCATACTGGTATGTACTTTTTAGTATTCTTTTAACGTAATTTGATATTGAATGATGAACGCTCTCAGTTGATATACTATTCAATTGCAACTTCCATTTCAATTCTGCTGTAGTTAAAAGCTGAAGTTCATCTGATGTTTTAATGAGTTCACAATTATAGACATGAATGAAGAAAGCCTGGCCATTCTGTGTGGGTTACTGCTAGGTTTTTTAGCTTACTAAATAGGGGGAACTTTGCCTTTGCAGTGGAGGTGGATGCATAGTAGAATCTACAAGTTCCTCGAATGTAGTAGCTTTGACTCGGATCCTGTATGTGTTAAGAAAAATACTGAATAGGGACAAGTATTAAATTCTTTATCCAGTAACACAAATAGTCAATGAGTTTAATGTCATTTCAAACCATAAAGTTCAAATCTTGCATCCGCCTCTACCTTTAGTCAGGTCAATTGTATGCTTAGAGTTGATATATCTTTTGATTGATGGTGCTTTAGATAAGGAACTTATATTTGATATTTCGTTGGAAGATGCATTATGGAATCTTCAGTCAAATAAGCAAAGCTAATTTGTCCAACAGGCAAGCTTGAATATGACCAAGTACTAAGAGAAATATCCCATGATGAAAGAAAAAACAAGTGGTCATGGTGGAGCATACAGACTACCCTCTGTCCCAAAAGAGAGTGATATCTTTCTATATTTAGAAACAATTTAACTCTAAACTTCCTATTTTATCCATAATGAGATAATTTGACCACACAAATTCCATGGCTTGTTTTAGACTACAAATTTCAAACGTCTTTCTTTCCCTTCTAAACGTTGTGCCCTGTTAAAAGAATCACACAAAATGAGATATAGGGAATATTGCTAAAGACACGTATGGATCGTGGTGTAATAGTATTGTAGAAACTAGAAACCAGATTTCAAAGCTTAAAACCAACCAAGTTTTATACACGGAATATGAAATTGGAAAATGGACTATGTTAGTTTACATTGGCCTTTCTTGGAACGAGATTGTTCTCACTAGACACCAGATTCCAAACCTTAATACCAAACTAGTTTCATGCGTGGAATATGAAATTGGGAAATGGGTTATGTTAATCTTGGCCTTTCTTGGAACGAGATTGTTCTCGGAGGACAGGATTCAACTTTTTCCAAATTAATAAAAATTAGGATCAGGTTTATAGCCAACTATATCAACATGATTTCGTCTGGAGGGTTCTTTTTTTTTTTTTTGGAAAACAACATATTTCAATAGAAGTGAACAAAAATACTTGATCAAAACATGAAAAAGAACAAAATATGAAATGATTCTAGCTAAACTGCGGTAGCTTTTCATATTCTGATGAGAGCTTAATCTGAAAATATAAATAAGCAAGACTTTGCATCAGATGTTGGTCCTCGTTTTGGTATTTGTGTACAAGAATTTCCCACACATCACCTTAACTATTTACCTTATAAAAAAATTTGCATCTGATGTTGGTGAAACCTACTTCTCACAAGATGGTTTTATTTACCTCATTGACACAGTGGTTTCAAAATATGGAGGTATAAATGTGTTTTTCATGGGTATTGTAGTAGTTAATAGTAAGGTGTAGCAATGAGTTAATTAATCTCAACGAGTCCTGTTTGGGCAGTCTATAATTAGTTTGTTGTGGTGCTTACTGTTTTCCTTATAATTTAATCGTGTCAGTACTGTTTCCTCTTTATAGGTGAACTATACACTGTTACCTGCAGCCCAACAGATGCCAGTTTGGTTGTAACAGGTGGTGGAGATGATAGAGGATTTATGTGGAAGATTGGTCAAGGTGATTTTGCTTTTGAGTTGCAAGGTAATTGAGTCGTGACTAACAAGTTTTGTATCACTAATTGGATGAGTTTTATTCATACACTTATTAATTTAAGCTCTTTGAGATATGGTGCAGGTCACACAGATTCTGTATCAAGTTTGGCTTTTAGTTCTGATGGTCAATTGCTTGCTTCTGGGAGCCTTGATGGGAATATAAGAGTATGGGACATTACTTCAGGTGGTCTGAAGGACACACTTGAAGGTCCTGAAAAGGGAATAGAGGTGAACATTTTCTCATGCGTAAAAATCCAATTTTCTGTAACAATTTGAGATCAATCATGAACTGTGAAGTTGCTCAGTGGGTCAGGTGGCATCCGAGAGGACATGTGGTGTTGGCAGGTTCAGAGGATTCTTCTATTTGGATGTGGAATGCTGATACCAATGCTTTCATGAACACGTTTTTAGGTCATGCTGGTAGTGTAACCTGTGGTGATTTCACTCCAGATGGTACATCCTTGTTTCTCTTGTAAAATTTCTAGTGTTTTCCTCCGTTTGAGTAGAACTGAACTTATGTTTCTTATATATGCTTTCTCAGGTAAATTAATTTGTACTGGGTCTGATGATGCGACACTGAGGATATGGGATCCTAAGAGTGCCCAAAGTATACATGTGGTAAGAGGTGAGGCTTTTGGTTTCTGGCTGCTAATATCTTCGTTTGTTATGCATTCTATAATTAGGTGAAAAGTAAAGCTGACATACCCCCCACCCCCACCCCGCCACCTCTCTTCCTCCGACACACCACAAAGGGTAGGGTGCCTACAGATAGAAGGCTTTCTGGCACTTATTAAAAAAAGGGTAGAAGGCTTCTGGCAATCGTAAACAAAATGTGTTCCCATTGGGGAATGTGGCTGATATACAAAATACTGGATAAAAATTGTGGATTAAAGCATATGTTAATATATTGCAAAGTTAGCATTTCTTTTCTTTCATCATCAAGGAACTTAATGGATGCTGATCAATGTCTTAATTTGTTTCATTCCTTTCATCATGCTATGTTGAGCTGTCTCTCTGTATTTTCATTCCATGAAATGATGTCAGTACTCTTATCAGTGGCGAGATTTGTTGTCACTACGCTGGTCTTTTATTAGAGAAACTACTTTCCTAGATTAATACGTGATTTGTGTGATCTGATCTTGTTATTGTTTTTTGTTTATTTTTTTTGTTGTTGCTAGGTCATCCGTATCACACAGAAGGACTGACATGCTTGGCAATCAGCTCGGATTCTACTCTTGCTCTCACAGGCTCAAAGGATGGTTCTGCTCACATTGTGAATATAATTACTGGAAAGGTCAGAATCCTCGATAGATGATAATTTACCCTTAATATTTTCCACAATGATTTTTGTGTAATTGATGCTTCCAGACCTAGGAAGCCGTTTGTCTGATCAGGGATTAATATTTTCTTTGTCAGGTTGTCACTTCTCTGAGTGCTCATACAGATTCGATAGAATGTGCCAGCTTTTCAGCAAGGTTTTGTCTACTTCTGACATCTTTCTATCTCTCCTTGTACTTTTACCTTTTGAATGCCTTTTATCTGAACGAGGACGGTGAACAAGGATTGGAGAAGTTGTGCAACAATTAAACCGCAAATATGTGAATGTGCCTTGACCATTGAATACTTGACTGTCTTGTAGCAAAATAGCCTGAAGAGGAACCAAATGTTGTCAGCAAGCCTGAAGATGGTTTTAAAGAAGAGAGTAGTTATGTGGACATAGTCCAGGTCCATGATAACATATTAGATCAACAACAATAACAATAACAACATACCCAATGTAATCCCACAAGTGGGTCTGGGGAGGGTGGAGTATACGTAACCTTATCCCTACCTTGTGAAGGTACATGTCGTGTCTGATAGAACTTTGGCTCAAGCAAAGCCTATCAAATCTGGCATGGAAAGGAATACACTAGAGAAGAAGTCAATGTTGAAAATAATATTGAAAAGAATAGTAACAACAACAAAGAGAACCACAGGTTTTACTAAAATCGAAGAATAAGCCAATATGAGCGTAACACATTAATAATGAGAAGGAAAACTAAGCCACACTTGACAACCTACTAACCTTCTATCCTAAACCTCGACCTCTATAATCTCCTATCCAGGGTCATGTCCTCTGTAAGTTGCAAGTGAGTCATATCATGTCATGTCTTATCACGTCTCTACGATACTTCTTCGGTCTACCACTACCTCGCATTAGACCCACCGTAGCTGTCCTCCCACAGCTCTTCTTTAAGGCATGTCCGAACCATCTCAGTCTCGCTTCCCTCATCTTATCAATCACGGAGGTCACTCCCACCTTCGATCTTGATTGATAATCCCTTCCTAGAATACTTATTTCTATACTAGTAATTATTTATGTTTTGCTAAATTAATATTGGTGATCTGAAATGACTTCCAGCGCACCTTGGGCTGCAACTGGAGGCATGGATAATAAGCTTATTATTTGGGACTTACAACAGTCCTTACCTCGCTCCACATGTGAACATCCGGTATGAACTTACTTGAACAAGCAGTTGCTTCTTTAAATACTCTTTGTTATTTCAAGAAAGTTCTGTAGTGTAAACCCCAGTTTCTTCATTGGCTTGATATTTGCTGATAATACTTTGTTTAGGATGGCGTGGCATGCTTATTGTGGTTGGGGCAATATAAATATGTGGCAACAGGTTGTGTTGATGGTAAAGTGCGGATATGGGACAGTCGTTCTGGAGAATGTGTGAGGACCTTTAGCGGACACGCTGATGCAATTCAGTGTCTAGCTGCATCGTCCAATGGGGAGTACCTCGTTTCTGTCTCTATTGATGAAACATCGCGGGTATTTGAGATAGCAGAGTTCAACTAAGAAGAGACCCCATCTTTGTGTGTTGTTGAAGAGTTAAAATAGTTACCCTATTGCCTTGTCCTTTATTTGCAGATTTAAATAGAGACTTGATAACAGAGAGCAGAAGTTGTTATTGTCTTTGACTACATTGCTATTGCATACATTGATCACAGTGCTTTATAGAATTATATAGTTATACACGGATAGTGCAACACAACTCCATGCAAACTTCAGTAAGCATGAATGTCATGCACCCGGCGGTGCGACTTAGCAGCTATCTGATTCAAATCCCAATAACAACATAGTAATTTCACAAGTGAGGTTTAGGGAAGGCAGAATATACACATTCTTTATTGGGAGGTTGTTTTCGATAGATCCAAGCTCAAAAGAAAAGAAGGATTTGAAACACTAATATAAGAAAAGAAAAAAACAAGACTAAAAAATAGGAGAATGGAATTTCAGTTTATTCCATGAATCTGTATAGAAGAAAATAAGGGCCCATTTCGCATGGAATCATGATATGGTATTATAATATGAAATCATGAGATGAAATTAAAGTTTTGTTTGGACATGCGATATGAAATTTTTGTGTTGTATATTTCTCATAAACATAAGAATCTCATAAGTTGTAAAACTATTAAAATAGCCTCAATAAAAAATTATAAAATCGCATAATAAATTATTATAAAGTTATTTGTTCTTCACTTAAGTAACGGTTCCATCTAACTTTAATTCATCAAACTTAATTCAATAAAAAAAATTGAACATAAATTGTAGTGTACTGTCACTTATTCCTGAAAAAATAGATTTTCATTTTTACTTGTCACTTTTGACATATAAAAAAAACAATAATTTTTTTCATGTTTTACCCTCAATATCAAAATACTTATTTTTCAAATCATATTTAATATTCTTTTTTGTGGTATTTTGTTCAAGGATGAAAAAGAATCCTTAATCTAAGATAAATTGATAATATGTTGTAGCATTAAGTTAGGAATAATAATTATCTTTTCTTATTCTTAAAAATATGATACACGTTGAAAAAATTGTTTCTATAATATTAAAATAAAATTATTATCTATATATTTAAATTTTAAGAATTATCTTATCATGTAATTTTCTCAAAAATCATTTGGCTCTTCAAAATTTATGGTTGAGAATAAATAATTAAGCATTAGATTAAGTTTAAGCCTATCCAACCTAACTTATTTTTAATGTGATCTTTATTTAGTTCAATTTTAACTCTTTTTAAAATTTTACTTTAATCTAAATTTATTGCTTGTGATTTATAATTGAACTTTTTTTCCCAATATATTCACGTTCTTGAACAAGGTATCTACATCTTTCACTTCATCAATTTGATCTGCTATATTGTTCAAATAGATATAATTATGAGTTGTAATAAATATAAAACGGTAGAAATAATGAATTAGGTGTTGGAGCAAATGAAGAGAACAAATTTATTACTCAACAATCAATTGGTGTGAGTTAAAGTGAATATATGTTGGTGGAATAATAAATTTTAAAAAGTAATAATGTGATTATAAATTTTATTTACATGTGAAATAAATTGTTAGTAACTATAAATGTGGGGTTGTTTTAACAAAATATAAACTTGTAGATCATTTTTTGTATTTAAAAAATTTCAAATCATGATATGGAATTTCCATATCATGATTTTTGGAGAATATGGAATCCCATCTCATGATATGAAATCAATGAGATGGAATAAAATTGCATGCCCAAAGGTTGATTTCATCTCACGATTTCATATCGTGATATGGTATCGCATGGTCAAACGTTGATTCCATCTAACGATTTCATATCGTGATATGGTATCGCATGGTCAAACGCTTACTAAGGTCCCGTTTGGCCATGCGATATGGAATCATGATATGATATCATAATATGAAATCATGAGATGGAGTTGAAGTTTTGTTTGGACATGCAATATGAAAATTTTTGTGTTGTATATTTTCTCATAAACATAAGAATCTCATAAGTTGTAAAACTATTAAAATAGGTCCAATTGTTTATTCAATCTAATCAAATAAACAAAAATTTATAAAATCACATAATAAATTATTACAAAATTATTTGTTCTCCACTTAATTGTTTCATCTAACTTTAATTGATCAATTATTAATTCAATAAAAAAAATTGAACATAATTGTAGTGTACTAGTCTTCATTATAATCCTCCCACGTAGTACGGACAATTTTCTCATGTTGAACTTGCATTTCTCGATCATATGACCAAGAAGACGAAACAACATTGTTACTTTGAGACATTTGTTGGTCAAGATCATTCACAACTATATTTTCATGCTCATAGACCATAAATATTTCATCACCCCTTTGGTATTATCGCAAATAATTATGTAATATTGTACAGATTATGACAATTTTCACTTGTGTGTCAATATCATATGGTTCATGCCTTGTTTCACTTGTGTGCAATTGCACATTTTCAGTGCATTAATTTCGTGCTAAAATCAAACATATTGGAAGTAGTGATTATCAAACATACATCACCAATTTTGTCCCTTTTCATAATAAATTGCTTTAAACATTTTCATATGTAGCTGAAAGAGAAGTTTTTTTATTATGAAAAACCAAAAAAGTATTACTTCCTTCGCTTGTATTTATATTCACCTAATCAATTCTTACTTTATCATTTATATTCACCAAATTGAAAGCAATAATAATTTTTTTGTTGGGGAGAATAATAAATTTTAAAAAGTAATGGTGTGATTATTAATCTTATTTACATATGAAGTAAATGTTTAGTAGATGTAATGTGAGGTTGTTTTAATAAAATATAAACTTGTAGGCCAACTTTTGTATTAAAAAAATCTCAAATCATGATATGAAGTTCTCATATCATGATTTTTGGAGAATATGGTATTTCATCTCATGATATGAAATCATGCGATGAAATCAATGTGAAATTGCATGTCCAAATGCTGATTCCATATCACGATTCCATATCATGATATGATATTGCATGATCAAACGCCTACTAAGTAAAATGATCTTATAAAGTCATTGTCAACAGTTTGGGGCGCACTGAGTGGCGCCGTGCCCCATCCCTATACCCCGGTTTTGATAATTTTCTTGCTTCAAATTCATGTTTATCTCCATTAGAATCGAACGATTTCCCTCAAACTCGTTTGAATTTTTAGAGCCAACATAATTACAACAAAATCCACTCTAAATTACTCAAGAACAATATTCAAACACAAGATCCTCAACACAAGAACTCAACGAAACCTCGTATCAAAGAATGAAACACAAACTTCAAGAACTCAAATTTCTTAATCTTTATGGATGAATTCGATAATATAAATCATGATTGGTGTGTGGTGAACGAACCCATCACTATGGAAGCTTACATACCTCTTAGGGATCAAACCCTTGGCGAAATTCCTCGACAAATCTCAAGAATCTTGACGAACGCCTTGAATCTCTCCTATTTTCTCCTCTTGAACTCCTCTCAAAACCCTAAGCGTATTTTAGGATTGTGAGTTTAGACCCCTAAAATATTACTAAAACATTTATAGTAGATGGGGTAAGGAAAAGACCAAAATACCCCTCATTAATTCAGGCATTTTTTTTTAATTGGACAGGCTGAACTCAAATGGACATATATCCCTCATCCAAACTCGGATCGAATTTAGCAAACTCGGTGGCGTTGGAAAGAGGTTTCAAAGACCTTTCATTTGATATCTTATGGGCCACCTAACTCATCCTATATTAAAAGTTATGGTCGTTTGAAGTTGACCCAAAACTCACAAGTTAAGCTTAACTTGAACAAATCTCAAATTAGCTCTTTCCAAATTAGTTATTTCTTAAATTAGCTCTTTCTAAGGCTGAGGTGTTACAACTTGGATACAACCTCCTTGACTATGTGACTTGTACGGACCCCTAGATGGGTCGTCCAAGTCACCGCAAGTCGTCTAGGGTGTCCTGGTAACTCACGACATCCTTAACGGACCGTGGTCTTCTACACAGACCGTGATGTCATAAAGGGTCCATGGTCCATTTTGGATCCGTGGACTTGCCCAAATTTCTCCTTTTAGCCATTTCTGGAAGTCCGAGGTGTTACAATAGGTCTTGCCCAAAGTTTGGGATTGTTACAACAATTTCGGTCATAGTTTAAATTTATTTCTGACCTTTTCCCCTTAAAAATATTACTTATAAGATTATTGTGGCTGATTCATTAAGCAATATTAATATGACAAAAAAAGTATTTAAAATCCAGTTTGCTATAAATTGACCGTACTGTCTAATTTCTTTATAAATTTATTAATTACGTATTAATTAAATTAATAACTAATTCAATGTCTTACTTCCTGAATCCGTGTATGATTTCTTTAGAAGTACTCTTTAGCTTGCAATAAATCTGAAAGGTGAAAAAACTTTAAAACATTTTAATTAATAAATATTTAATTTATTAAATAATTTATAACATTTAAATTTAATGTAGAAGTAAAACGTGATCTAATTTTTAGTCACTTTGTTTTTTTTTTAAAAAAAATCTAATGTTTAGCTAAATTTAGGTTTTAATCGAGACTCGAAGTCGGTATCCCGCAGGCCCGCACCCATCAACACACTTGTTCGAGTCGGTTTTTCGCTGATTTTTTATAAACCCCATAACCCAAGCCCTATAACAAGTTTTCTCTACTTCACTTCTACTACCCTTCCGTCGCCTCCTCCGTGAATCCATTTTTCACGGCCACAGGACCACTGTCAGTCTCCGGTGACAACTCAATTCGCAAATCTCCGGACTCATTTTACGTCCAAACGTTTATCGAGGTTTTGCACTTTAGTTAGGGTTTTTGTACTTACTTGCTCGCTCTTATGTAGGTTGAGATTTCGACTTCTAACGAAGTTATGTGGAGTGGAAACGGACAAGATATGTGGAACAATAGTAATATAGCACCACCAGGTACTAGCGGAGGACCACCGCCGCCGCCGTCAATGATGCAGCCACCTCCTCCGCCGTCGTCTATGATGCCTCCGCCACCTGGTACGAGTTCAGGACACTCTATGATGCCTCCTGGTACAAGTGGTGGAGGAGCTAGTGGTGCTGGACCGCCTTTGCCACCTCCATCTTATACTGTTTTGCCGACTGAGGCTCAGCTTGAAGAGAAAGCTAGGAAATGGATGCAGCTTAACTCTAAGCGGTATAGTGATAAGCGGAAGTTTGGATTTGTGGAGACGCAAAAGGAGGATATGCCTCCGGAACATGTTCGGAAGATTATTAGGTATTTATTCTTTGCAATTCTTAAATTGTGCATTTTTAGGTGTATAATATCATAAAATGCAGGTAATCTATTTGTTGGGTTTAGTTTAGTTTATTAGGTAATTTGTTTTTGAATTCTAAAGGTTTTTGCGCTGTGAATAAATGCATTAGTTGGGTTGTATTATCAGATATGAGATCGTGCTAATGTATTTAGGAGAGACGTTGTGGTTTAATTAACTAGGTAATAGACTGGGATTTTTCTTGCAATTGTGTATGCCTGAGGTTTTTTCAGATTACAGTACATGGATTGTTAGAATTGCTCCAAATCTATTTGTAGTTTTCTTTGTTTAGTTTATTGATAGCATTAGAGTGAGAGCTGTCTAAGAAATACCTGTAGTGAAATTGTCAAAGCTGTAGGTTTGGGGAAGTTTGGGAGTAAACTAAGGGTTTTGTTACGTGGAATCCAAGTGTTTATTTTTTACTGAAAACACTAGTTGGTTGTGTATGAGAGCACTAGTTTGGGAAGTGGCGTACATTTTAACAATTAACTTGAGCTTTTGATGCGCTCCTAAATGAGGTTCTTCTTTGTTTAAATAGTGGGAAATATGAAAGGAGTGGTAAATTGGTGTTTACAATGTGGTCTTGAGTTCTGATACTTGGTGGGGCCTCATGACCATCTTTGTTGTTTCAATATGTGCGCAATTGAATTTAATGAACACCTGGAAAGTAGAACCTTGTAATAATCCAGGGACGAGGACTGTTAAATATTATTAAGAAGAGAAATGAAAGAAAAAAGAACGTGTTATCTCAGAATGTGTAGTTCTTCAATTCAAGTTCTTTTGCTCTATATCTTTGATCTCCTTAAAGTTCCGATGTCAGCATAGAAAAACTGATTTCTTCCACTGTCTCAACATCACTTATACTTAAAAATCATGACTCTGGTGAACCATAAAAAAAGAATATAAGTCATGATTTTGGTGATAATGTTTCCTCAGCTTTATAAATATGTGATTTTGTTGTACTTCTGCTCTGGTTTGCTCATTGAGCATATACATATTACAGGGACCATGGGGATATGTCTTCAAAAAAATATCGTCATGATAAACGTGTGTATCTCGGAGCTCTTAAATTTGTACCGCATGCTGTTTACAAACTCCTTGAGAACATGCCTATGCCGTGGGAGCAGGTACTCCCTACAGCCTTTTTGATTGTTCTATTCTGATTGTGCTGTGTCTTGTTCTACTAGTCAAATCTTCAGTTTGTTCTAAAATGCTTTTATTTAATAGGTTCGAGATGTAAAAATCCTGTACCATATTACTGGTGCTATTACATTTGTTAATGAGATTCCATGGGTTGTCGAACCTATATATCTGGCTCAGGTATGCCATCTTCGCTTTGCTTTGGTTTTGTTTCCAACTACACTGAGCCATATATGGTTATAGACTGATCCATAATGATGAAATCTTACAGTGGGGCACAATGTGGATCATGATGAGAAGGGAGAAGAGAGACCGGCGACATTTCAAGAGGATGCGTTTTCCTCCCTTTGACGATGAGGAGCCACCGTTAGATTATGCTGATAATCTTTTGGATGTTGATCCTTTGGAGCCAATCCAGTTGGAGTTGGATGAAGAAGAGGATTCTGCGGTTTATAACTGGTTTTATGACCATAAGCCATTGGTGAAAACAAAGCTTATTAATGGTCCTAGTTACCGCAGGTGGCATTTGTCCCTCCCTATAATGGCAACACTTCACCGACTGGCTGGACAGCTTCTTTCAGACCTGACTGATCGCAATTACTTCTACTTGTTTGATATGGAGTCCTTTTTCACTGCTAAAGCATTGAACATGTGCATACCTGGTAAGGAATATGCTCAACGAGTCCTTAGTTCTCTGTTTCTGTCTTCTGAGTTCTTAGCTAATTTGTCTGCTGAGAAAATGCTGGTGGTCTGAACTGCTTTAGCTTTGCCTAGCTGAAGATTATCCTCCGGGGGAATTCTAAATTTTCTTTGTTCTGCCTATTTCCTGCATAACCTTATCCAGAAGGTATACCTGAGTGATTGGTAGTTCAGGAACCTAAAAAATTATGATAATTCTGAGTTCTCCCATATGTTCAATATTTGTTGGGGTATTTCTGTGATAGCCCTGCATATCTGGCTTTCCTCTTCTAATTTAGGGTAATAAATAGGTAATGTGTCACATTTGAACACGGTTTCCTTCTAATGTCTATTGTTCTATCCTTTTTTCCCTGGTTTAGAGAGGGTAATTATTTTTCATGGTACGTGTTGATCCTCACTGTCGGTGGACTCTCTTCACTAAGAAGCTTTTTTTCTGCAGGTGGTCCAAAGTTCGAACCTTTATATCGTGACATGGAGAAAGGAGACGAAGACTGGAACGAGTTCAATGATATCAACAAATTGATCATCAGGTCACCACTTAGGACAGAGTACAGAATTGCCTTCCCTCACCTCTACAACAACAGGCCAAGAAAGGTGAGGCTTGGCATATATCACACTCCGATGATCATGTACATAAAAACAGAGGATCCTGATCTACCTGCTTTTTATTATGATCCGCTGATACACCCCATAGTCACCAAGGACCGCAGAGAGAAGAAAGTTTCTGACGATGACAATGATGATGATTTTGCCTTACCTGAGGGTGTGGAACCGTTGCTGACTGAGACTCCAATCTATACTGATACTACTGCTGCTGGTATTTCCCTATTGTTTGCCCCACGCCCATTTAACATGAGATCTGGTCGAACAAGACGTGCTGAAGATATTCCCCTTGTTTCTGATTGGTTTAAGGAGCACTGGTATGCTTTCATCTTTTCTTTCGCTTATCTTTTTTGTCATGGTAAGTTAATTCTTTTACTTCAAATGTATTAATTATCTATTTTGTTTCCTCCAGTCCTCCATCATATCCTGTCAAGGTTCGCGTCAGTTATCAGAAGTTGTTGAAATGTTTTGTATTGAACGAGTTGCATCACAGACCCCCCAAGGCCCAGAAGAAGAAGCACCTCTTTCGCTCACTTCAAGCCACAAAATTTTTCCAAACCACAGAGCTTGATTGGGCTGAGGCTGGTCTTCAAGTTTGTAAGCAGGGATATAATATGCTGAATCTCTTGATCCATAGGAAGAACCTGAATTATCTTCATCTTGATTACAATTTTAATTTGAAGCCTGTTAAGACACTAACTACAAAGGAACGTAAGAAATCACGGTTTGGAAATGCTTTCCACCTGTGTCGTGAAATTCTGCGTTTGACAAAGCTTGTTGTTGATGCCAATGTCCAGTTTCGTCTGGGAAATGTTGATGCATTTCAGCTGGCAGATGGCTTGCAATACATTTTTTCGCATGTTGGTCAGTTGACGGGTATGTATCGTTACAAGTACAGGCTTATGAGGCAGATTCGGATGTGCAAGGATCTGAAACATTTGATCTATTATCGATTTAATACCGGGCCGGTTGGAAAAGGTCCTGGTTGTGGTTTCTGGGCACCTATGTGGAGGGTGTGGTTATTCTTCCTGCGGGGCATAGTACCTCTTTTGGAACGTTGGTTAGGAAATCTACTGGCAAGGCAATTTGAGGGTCGCCATTCAAAGGGGGTGGCCAAAACTGTAACAAAGCAACGTGTTGAAAGCCACTTCGATTTAGAGCTCCGTGCTGCAGTGATGCATGATGTCCTTGATGCTATGCCAGGTAACACACTAACACTTTTCTATTGTTGATTGTCCGTCTTTTTTTGGAAGACTTCTATTTCATTCAGTTACTCAACCAATACTTTTGGCTAAGATAGTGCTTATTTACTGCAGAGGGGATCAAGCAAAATAAAGCAAGAACCATCTTACAGCATCTAAGTGAAGCATGGCGTTGTTGGAAGGCAAATATTCCTTGGAAGGTATTATTCCTATCCTTTTTCCCCTCTCCACAACAATGAGTTTTGCTTAAGACGAGACACTCAGTTGCTTTTTTGGCTATTTGTTTTATTAGGTCCCTGGTTTGCCTGTTCCTATTGAGAACATGATTCTCCGCTATGTCAAATCCAAAGCTGATTGGTGGACAAATGTTGCTCACTACAATCGTGAACGTATAAGAAGAGGAGCAACTGTTGACAAGACCGTGTGCCGGAAAAACCTTGGAAGATTGACTCGCCTTTGGCTGAAGGCTGAACAGGTAATAACTGCTGTTATTACCTGTGGTTATTCTTAACTCAAAAAATTGTTTTTGGTTTTCCCTCTTATTACATTTGTTATTGGTGACAAGCTTGGGGTAATTCATGCTGCTTTGTCGTTTTCTTGCAATTAACAGGAGCGGCAACATAACTACTTGAAAGATGGACCATATGTTACTCCAGAAGAAGCAGTAGCCATATATACTACCACTGTGCATTGGTTGGAGTCGAGGAAGTTTTCTCCTATACCATTCCCTCCGTTGTCATACAAGCATGACACAAAGCTACTTATCCTTGCACTTGAGAGACTGAAAGAATCTTACAGTGTGGCTGTGAGGTTAAACCAACAGCAAAGGGAAGAGTTGGGTCTCATTGAGCAAGCTTATGATAATCCTCATGAAGCATTATCACGAATTAAGCGTCATCTACTTACTCAGCGTGCCTTCAAAGAAGTAAGTTTCACCATTGGAAAGATATCTTTTGAGTGGCAGGGATATTAATATACTGATTTGGTTGGAGCAATTATGATCTTGTTGCACCATCCTATGTTGAGAAAGTTTAGATCTATATTATCAAAAAAAGTTTAGATCTTAGGATTTACTTCATCCAAATACCCTAAATCAAGAATGAGGCATGCTCCATACTACAACCAGTCCAATTGGTCAAATATTATGTAAAAAAACCCAGGTCAATGATATCATTGAAAAGTTTTGGATACATTAGGTTCTGTTTCCTTTTATTCTCGCTAGGATTAAATGTAAATTGAATTTAAACAGGCATTAGTTGATTGATTTCGGGACAAGTTTAAACAAATTCTAGATGCATGCTCTAATATTTTCCTGGAAGTTGCTAAATAAAGCCCTTCAGAATTAGTTTGGTAGTTATTGTAAGATTAGCTTTCTGAAAGAAGGTACTGATGATTGCATTTCACAGGTTGGAATTGAGTTTATGGACTTGTACAGCTACCTCATTCCAGTTTATGAGATTGAGCCACTTGAGAAGATTACTGATGCATATCTGGATCAGTACCTATGGTATGAAGGTGATAAGCGTCATCTCTTCCCAAATTGGATTAAGCCTGCCGACTCAGAGCCACCACCTCTGTTGGTGTACAAATGGTGTCAAGGCATAAACAATTTGCAAGGAGTATGGGACACTAGTGAAGGACAGTGTGTGGTGATGCTGCAGACCAAGTTTGAGAAGTTCTTTGAAAAGATCGACTTGACCATGCTGAACAGGTTTGTCATTGGAGCTATTGGTATTTAAATTTCATTATGGGTTTTCTGATATTTGTTTTAAACTACTTTTTATTTTTTGTAGGCTTCTGCGTTTGGTGCTCGACCACAATATTGCTGATTATGTCACTGCAAAAAACAATGTTGTACTGTCTTACAAAGATATGAGCCATACAAATTCATACGGGCTGATACGCGGTCTTCAGTTTGCTTCATTTGTTGTACAGTACTATGGGCTTGTTTTGGATCTTTTGCTCCTTGGTTTAACTCGAGCAAGTGAAATTGCGGGTCCACCACAGATGCCTAATGAGTTCATAACCTATAGTGATTCTAGAGTGGAAACAAGGCATCCAATCCGGTTGTACTCTCGATACATTGACAAGGTGCATATATTATTTCGCTTCACTCATGAAGAGGCTCGGGACCTTATCCAAAGATATCTTACTGAGCATCCTGATCCCAACAATGAAAATATGGTTGGTTATAACAACAAGAAATGCTGGCCAAGGGACGCAAGAATGAGGCTCATGAAGCATGATGGTAATTGTCATTTAGTTTTTTCCATGTTCCTTAATTTTGAATTTGTGTAGTTAGTGTTTACGGGTAAATATTAATTAGTGTTGATTTATTTTCATGTTACTGTGGAACTTGACTTCCATTTTGGTTAATTCACATTTCAGTTAATCTTGGGAGAAGTGTCTTCTGGGACATGAAGAATCGACTGCCTAGAAGTATCACTACTTTGGAATGGGAAAATAGCTTTGTCTCTGTTTATAGCAAAGATAATCCGAACTTGCTCTTCAGCATGTATGTACCTCTTTCTGTTTGTTCTCTGTTATTGCTTTTGGGTGGTGATGTCTACTACAGAGAATCCTGTAGGTTGCTTAAAATATATTCTTTGGGTGGGTGGCAATGGGACTGGATGATTCTATATGCCAATTTTTTTAGGAAACCGTTGTGTTTCGTATGTCTAGACAAGAGCGGTTTATGGCTTACTCTTTATTGAGGACTCTGTTATCTACTAATTTTTGAATGAGCTTATGTTGATATGCTTGTTTAGGTGTGGGTTTGAAGTTCGGATACTGCCTAAGATTAGAATGACCCAAGAGGCATTCAGCAATACAAGAGATGGAGTCTGGAATTTGCAAAACGAGCAGACTAAGGAACGCACGGCTGTTGCCTTCTTGCGTGTAGATGATGAGCACATGAAGGTGTTTGAGAATCGTGTTAGGCAGATCCTTATGTCCTCTGGTTCTACAACATTCACAAAGATCGTTAACAAATGGAACACTGCTCTTATTGGTAACATCTTGTTCTAAGAATTATTCCTGCATGAACTTTGGTCTTGCTAGTGGGTCCTTGCAACTGAGGTTTTTGGTTTGTTCTTGTAGGCCTCATGACATATTTCCGTGAAGCAACAGTGCATACACAAGAGTTGCTGGACCTGCTGGTCAAATGTGAAAACAAGATACAGACTCGTATTAAGATTGGTTTGAACTCAAAAATGCCTAGCAGGTTAGTTCTTGAATGTGTGACCTTGTGTCTGGAATTAGCTAGCTAAATTTTCAGTAATTATATTTAATTTGATGAATATGTTTTAGGTTTCCTCCTGTTATTTTCTACACACCAAAGGAAATTGGAGGGCTTGGGATGTTGTCAATGGGTCACATATTGATCCCCCAGAGTGATCTTAGGTATAGTCAGCAAACAGATGTTGGTGTCACACATTTCAGAAGTGGAATGAGCCATGAAGAAGACCAATTGATCCCAAATCTCTACCGGTACATACAGGTGAGTTTTGATGCTGGTTGACTTATTCTTGTGTCCGCCTAACTTATTAGCTAATACCAGTTTATTACTCCTTGACAGCCTTGGGAAAGTGAGTTTATAGACTCTCAGAGAGTTTGGGCCGAGTATGCTTTGAAAAGGCAGGAAGCCCAGGCACAGAATAGGCGCTTGACTCTTGAAGATTTGGAAGTGAGTTTTCTTTCTTTTCTACATTGATAACTCTCGTGTCCTTTGGATTAGTAGAATTGTCTACACCCTCTGCCACACTCTCTCTCAAGTGGTTTACAGGCCAAGCCAAAATCACATCGTTTGTAATAATGTTGTATACCTTTTGAGACTCCAAAAGGGGAAAAAACTGAACACAAGCTGGTGAGAGATGATAAATTGTGCCCATTCTCTTTGCCTACTCTCTTAACTGTTTACAGGCCGAGTTGAAATCATGTTGTTTGAGATATTTGTGATTTCCTTTAATTATTGCTCAAAAAGAAAAAAAATACCAAAGCTAGTGGGAGATGCTAAAATCATGCTCAACACATTCTCGTTTTTTTTTTTGTGTGCGCGAGTGTGTATATTAACAGCTTTCATGTTATTTTGAGCAATTGGTTATTTGCTGGTTTTGTTAACTTGACTCTTGTGATCCATTAGGATTCGTGGGATCGTGGAATACCTCGAATCAATACATTGTTCCAGAAGGATCGCCACACCCTTGCTTATGACAAGGGATGGAGAGTAAGAACAGATTTTAAGCAGTACCAAGTTCTTAAGCAGAATCCGTTCTGGTGGACACACCAGAGGCATGATGGAAAGCTATGGAACCTGAATAATTATCGTACTGATGTTATTCAAGCTCTTGGAGGTGTTGAAGGAATTCTTGAGCATACATTATTCAAAGGAACATAGTATGCTCTCTTCCTCACTGCTCTTTGCATTTCATTTATTTTGCTGGTTTTCACATATTGGTAGTACAGCCCAGCAGTCTTTGTGCCTTATGCTCTCCTTTTCAGTTAGGGTTTTCGTTTGCTGCTTGTTATGTTATGTCCTAGTGGTCTTGGAATTAACAATAAATAGGCTCGAACAATGTGGCGATGACTGTTAAGGTGCTGTGCTGTCATTAGTTGGTGTGTAGCCTTCATGGCTAGCAATTTTACTCTTTTCTACATCTAAGAGTGGTTCAAGGAAAAAATCTGTTTTTTTTTTTTGGGGGGGGGGGGGGGGGGGGGCTAT
>NW_006239288.1:343002-353670 GCF_000226075.1 Solanum tuberosum | reverse complement strand
TTTTTTTGTGGGGGGGGGGGGAGGGGGGATGCTTTTACTCTCTGAAGTGGGTTATTTTGTCTCAGTTTTGCATACGTTCCTTGATTAAGATTTTGCTAACTCAGTTCCTTTTGATATTTCAGTTTCCCTACTTGGGAGGGTCTTTTCTGGGAGAAAGCTTCAGGTTTTGAGGAATCCATGAAGTACAAGAAACTGACTAATGCTCAACGATCTGGGCTTAATCAAATTCCAAATCGTAGGTTTACACTTTGGTGGTCACCGACCATAAATAGGGCAAATGTCTATGTTGGTTTCCAAGTACAGCTGGATCTGACTGGGATATTTATGCACGGGAAGATTCCAACTCTGAAGATATCTTTAATACAGATATTCCGTGCACATTTGTGGCAGAAGATCCATGAGAGTGTCGTCATGGATCTCTGCCAAGTTTTGGATCAAGAGTTGGATGCATTGGAAATTGAAACTGTACAGAAGGAAACGATTCATCCAAGAAAGAGTTACAAAATGAATAGCTCGTGTGCTGACATCCTCCTCTTTGCTGCGCATAGATGGCCAATGTCAAAACCTAGTCTTGTGGCTGAATCAAAGGATGTGTTTGACCAGAAAGCTAGTAACAAATACTGGATAGATGTGCAGCTTCGGTGGGGTGACTACGATTCTCATGATATTGAGCGTTATACACGAGCAAAGTTCATGGATTACACAACAGACAACATGTCTATTTATCCATCGCCTACTGGTATGTCACATGTGCATCTGTTGATCAATCAAATTCATTCCCTTTGTCAGACAAGTTTTATTTACTTGTTTCTTTTTTCAGGTGTTATGATTGGACTGGACCTTGCTTACAACTTGCATTCCGCCTTTGGAAACTGGTTTCCTGGTTCAAAACCATTGCTTGCCCAAGCCATGAACAAGATTATGAAGGTATCTCTCCTTTTCTAATCATCCATTATTTTCGTAATCTGGTGCATGCACAGTATGTGTTACGGCTGAAAGTTTCTTAACATCCTTGTGTTCCATTATGCAGTCAAATCCTGCGCTCTATGTGCTGAGGGAACGCATAAGGAAAGGGTTGCAACTGTATTCTTCAGAGCCCACAGAACCATATTTATCATCTCAGAACTATGGAGAGATATTCAGCAATCAAATCATCTGGTTTGTTGATGACACAAATGTGTACCGTGTGACCATCCACAAGACCTTTGAGGGAAATCTGACAACAAAGCCAATAAATGGTGCAATTTTCATTTTCAATCCCAGGACAGGTCAACTGTTTTTGAAGGCAAGTACAGTTCGACTATAATTTTCTCATGAACTCTTTGGGAGAACTCCATTGTCCAGTAGCTAATGTGTGTCCTGTTCTTTTCATTTACAGGTCATTCACACAAGTGTGTGGGCAGGGCAAAAGCGTCTTGGCCAACTGGCAAAGTGGAAAACAGCTGAAGAAGTGGCTGCGCTTGTTAGGTCTTTGCCTGTTGAAGAACAACCAAAGCAAATTATTGTGACTCGGAAGGGAATGCTTGATCCATTGGAGGTCCACTTGCTTGATTTTCCAAATATTGTTATCAAAGGAAGTGAGCTGCAATTACCATTCCAGGCTTGTTTGAAGATAGAGAAATTTGGTGATCTGATACTGAAGGCTACAGAGCCACAAATGGTTCTGTTCAACATATATGATGATTGGTTGAAGAGTATCTCATCTTATACAGCATTCTCCAGGCTCATCCTCATTCTGCGTGCGCTCCATGTGAACAATGAGAAGGCTAAGATGTTACTCAAGCCTGACAAGTCTGTCATTACTGAGCCTCACCACATCTGGCCTTCACTTACAGATGACCAGTGGATGAAGGTATACTTAAGTCGATGTACCTATGCTTCATCCGGTATTTGCCATACCTTGATATTGTGAAAGGAACTTTTGTCAGTGGCTTTATGAGCGCTCTTCATAAGGAGAATATCTTTTTGTCTTGTTTGGTAACACACCTGTGAGGTTGTGGATTTTGATTTGGTTGACGTATTTCTAATTCTGGATTGTTGTGCATGGTTTCAGGTTGAGGTAGCACTTCGAGATCTCATTCTCTCAGACTATGCAAAAAAGAACAATGTGAACACATCAGCATTGACAGTGTCTGAGATCCGTGATATTATACTTGGAGCTGAGATAACTCCTCCATCACAGCAGCGCCAACAGATAGCTGAGATTGAGAAACAGGTAATGGTCCTGGAACTTCTAGTACTTGGCGAAGTAGTACTTTGTTTTAGATTTGCTGTTGCTGATGTGCATATCCTTTCAGGCTAAGGAAGCAAGTCAACTGACTGCTGTTACCACAAAGACAACTAATGTCCATGGTGATGAGTTGATTGTTACTACAACAAGTCCCTATGAACAAGCTGCCTTTGGCTCTAAAACAGATTGGCGTGTCAGAGCAATTTCTGCTACAAATCTCTATCTCCGTGTGAACCACATATATGTAAATTCAGAGGACATAAAGGTGCTCATTTTCTCGCCTTCTTTTGCTCAACTAGACATACTATACTTTTTTATCACTTTTTACCTAGAATCGTTGTAGTTTCCAAAAAGAAAATATTCCACTAACATATTTCGATTTTAACTATTTGTTCAGGAGACTGGATATACTTACATCATGCCAAAAAATATTCTGAAGAAGTTCATCTGCATTGCTGATCTGCGGACACAAATTGCTGGTTACTTGTATGGTGTAAGTCCACCAGATAATCCTCAGGTGAAAGAAATCCGGTGTATTGCAATGCCTCCACAGTGGGGTACACATCAGCAGGTGCATCTACCTTCTGGTCTTCCTGAGCATGATTTTCTCACCGACTTGGAGCCGTTGGGATGGATGCATACACAACCAAATGAGCTTCCTCAGTTATCGCCACAGGTTAACTTCTAATGATCTTTGTTTTGTTTGTGTAGCTGTAATGAGTTATTCCGGGTATTAGGTTGGGTTTGTTTATTTCCTCTATGCACGGCTCTTCTGATGTGTGAATTATTCTGAATAACAGGATGTGACTTCACATGCTCGGGTCCTGGAGAACAACAAACACTGGGATGGAGAGAAGTGTATTATATTGACATGCAGTTTCACGCCAGGGTCTTGTTCATTAACTGCATATAAGTTGACGCCAACTGGGTATGAATGGGGACGTGCTAACAAGGATACAGGAAGTAACCCTCATGGTTACCTGCCAACTCATTACGAGAAGGTCCAGATGCTGTTGAGTGACCGATTCCTTGGCTTTTACATGGTAAGTATGCACAGATTATTCAGTTGGATTTTTGATTGGTGCATCAATGTTTCGTGCATGTTTGCGATGCTTTCTTCCATGTAGATCTGAATGTAAATTGATTTATTTATTTTGTGCAGATACCTGATAATGGACCTTGGAATTACAACTTCATGGGAGTGAAACACACTGTTAGCATGAAATATGGAGTGAAGTTAGGTACACCTCGTGAGTACTACAATGAGGATCACAGACCAACGCATTTCCTGGAATTCAGTAATATGGAGGAAGGTGATACTGCTGAGGCAGATCGAGAGGATACATTTACATAATAAATATACTGCTACTATTCAAATGAGTAATTTGGGGCGTCCAATCAAAATGGTTACTTTTGTGTTCCTTGTATGTTTCAGCTGTAATACGGAGTGTAGTGGCCGATGGAACAAGTTGTAAATATATGAAAATGATTTTGTAGCTTGATGCCACTGTATACTTTTTATTGGAGGATGACTCTCTGCTAGCTTTAGCTGGTATAGAACGTTACTGTTTAGCTTGCGTTGCTTGTTTGTTGTGAAACAAACAGATGCTTGTACATTAGAGTAAGTAAATTGTTTTTTGGGTATTTTGAATTTCCCTTAATCCCGCAGCTGTGGCTCTTTATCTTATTCTTCAAATTTTATTAGTACTACTTTTGTTTCTAGTACATTGATTACCTTTTTATCATCAGTGATTTTTTTTCTTTATTATTTGCATCCTAGCTTTCAAACCTGTTCATTGTTGTTGTTTACACTTGTGTTCAGCCTTGGTCGCTTGCAACTTGACTATTCCACCAAATACTTGCTAGCTCGTACCAACACATGTACCAATTAACTTTGTCCAGTATTTGTTCTCCATGGATATTTGTTCTCCAGTGCAGATGGTTACCATATTAGGAATAATGGAAAGTTGAACGAAGTAAAAGGAAACACCATTAAGTCTATAACCTTCAATAACTTCGAGATAAAGGAATAGAAACACTGAAAACGCTAATTTAAGTTTGTGAAATTGGGTATAGTAAGATAAGTGTTGCAGAGAAATCATAAAATTTTCTTATTTCACATTGTGCTACATGAAAGAAGAGTGCAAAAAAAAAAAAGGGATCCGTCTTGCTGATATCAGCCTTGTAAACATATTGTTTCATTGCCCATCAACGCAGACTGGTATTTAAAGAATATTTCACCAAAAATTTACAGCTTTGATGCAACTCCTATAATCTCTGAGGAATTTCTTAGCCGAACACCCATGGCTAGAGAGGCACCACCGCGACTTCACTTTGTCACTTCTATTAGTGTCAAGTATACTGTATGGGGATTGACTTTTCGCAGCTTGTTGCTGCAGACTCTTGTTGAACAATACAAATATATTCATCTTTAATGATCTGCTGATGCTTATGGATGATGTACTTCCATGAGTGTTGATATATGTATCTGAACAGAAAGCTAAACCGAGTGAGGCTCTGATACTTTTCTTTATCTATATAATAAAAAAAAGACAAACATTTTGAATGAACAAAACAAAGCGAACGAGGCAAGGATATCAGGTAATGGCAACAACCACAAAGTAGTAGCAGCATAGAACATAAACATTTTTTGTTTTATAGTTGTGGTGTCCGGGCCAACTTGCACGCAACTCGACTAATTGCATGGCATATCTATCACCTCCCACTTAGCAACAGGTATCAAGTAACAGATGGGAAGAAATCATCTACTGTTTTTTGTTTATGTTTATGCTCTAAAAGCGTAAACATAAATCTTAATCAACAGAAACTCATCCTACCACAAAATTGCCAAACAGAAAAGTGCACTTTACTTTAGGTTAAGTGAATTCACCAGAAAAGATTTTCTTTGACAAAAAACATATCGGCTTTTTAGATGCTGGAAGAAGTCATGTGATGGCAAAAACATGAGAATAGAAGTGAGTATATGAAATTAGAGAGTATAGCTGCTCGTAGATAAATAGATACAGACACTGTACCAGAACAACTAGCATTCAAAGAACCACTTATTCCGTCACATTACACGATACATAAACTTACGAAAGTGATTTTTTGAGACATAATATGACCTGGAAAAGTAGCGTATGCTAAGAGTTTACTTGTAGCTCAAAATTGATACACAGAAAAGAATAAATCCCAAAAGCGAAATGACATTTCATTCACACGTCAAAGAAATTCTCCATATGCATAAGATCGTAGAATCTCAAATACGGGATGCAGGTAAAGAGCAACTGCATCTCCATAGAGAAAACTGATTTTAACAAGATACCTTTTAATCGTTCTAACAAATTCATACCTGAACCTGAAAGGCCAAGAATTAAGAGTTCTCTACGCAGTTTTAGAGGCAAATTTCTGTCATTGAACCAATCCAATTGTTTACTTATTCAATGAGACTTGAGTTAATTTGGAAGCTCACCCAACCTATTTTAATTTAAATTCAGTAGGATCAAATTGTGAAACCTATGCTTAAAGAATTAGAGTTACAAAATCAGCCACAAAGGTCAAAGAATATAAACTTTCTTATGCACCTTAAAGAGGAAAATTTCAGTCAGTGGGGATCAAAATGCCAAATCCATCCCTAAAGAATGAGGGCAACAAACTCAGCTGTTACCAAAGCATAGGGTGATTGCAGTCACAAAACTCGACCTGTCAGACTAAATATATAAACTCTTAGATAAATATCCAGATCAACAGCTAGATAACCAAACCATCCGATTACATCATGAAGGAAGACACAACAACATTCATCTCCGAGGATCAAGTTTTAAAAGACCAAAAATAGTTTGAAAGAAGCAGATTGAAAAGATAAGTCCACACCTTTGTTAGTTCAGTAAAATCTGTCATTTCAGAAATCCTTCGTACATGCCGAGCTTAATGTTCGCAATAGTGCTGAAGCAGTGGGAACAGATCTGCCTTTCCTATGCTGAATCAAGGAGGATAATTTCTTCATCCCATCCACAGCCTAAAGTTCCAAGCACATTCACGATTTCCTCAATCCTTGAGTTCGCAAAATTGCCAATTGTGAACTTCTCAACAGATCCCTTCACTTCAATGAGACTATGACCCGCCTCCTTCTTTAAACCACAACTCTTCAGCATTTTTCTTGCCTCTGCTACACTATTCCACTTCTCGTCTGAAGCATATAAGTTTGATAACAAAACATAAGGCGAAGTAGAAACTGGCTGAAGCTGTAGGAGCTTCTTAGCCATTCTTTCCCCAATTACAACATCACCATGCAGCCGACAAGCTGAAAGTAAGCAACCTAAAACAACTGAATCATGCCCAAAGGGGTACCTTTGCATGTATTCTTCAGCATCTTTCAGTCTCCCAGCTCGTCCTAGTAAATCAATGAGGCAAGAGAAATGTTCAATGTCGGGAGTAACCCCATAAATCTCGTTCATGGTATTGAAGTAATATAGGCCCTCATCTACAAGCCCTGCATGATTGCAAGCGACTAGAAGTCCGAGAAATGTGACAGAATCAGGCTTTAAACCAACACTCTTCATCTCCTCGAATAATTTTATAACTTTTTTTCCGTGGCCATGGTTAGCAAATCCAGCAATGACACTATTCCATGAGACAAGGTTACGAGAAATCATTAGCCTAAAAGTTGTATATGCATACTGGATACAGCCACATTTAGCATACATGTTCACAAGGGCATTGACAACACCAATATCTACACTTGAGCTTTTTCTAATAAGATGAGCATGTATTTGCTGCCCAAATTGCATCGAACCCATGCCAGCACATGCAGAAAGCAGACTAGCATAAGTAAACTCATCAGGCCCTCCATCAAAATATTCGACCATCTCTCTAAAAACAACCAAGGCCTTAGAATGATCATCACAACGAGAACAAGCAGCAATGAGAGTATTCCATGAAATGACATCTTTCTCTTTGATTGATCTGAAAATTTTGTCAGCTTCATTTAACAAGTTCAAATTTGAGTACATTGTCATTATTATATTGCCTATAAAGGCGGTCCCATCAAGTTTGAGCTTGATTGTTTGGCTATGCAATTGCATTCCTTTCCCCAAATCATGTGCAGTATCGCAGGTTCCTAATAAGCCAACAAAGGTAAAGCGGTCCGGAACCAACCCTTGTTGGCACATACTTTTGTAGACTTCAAATGCTTTCTCTCTTTGATTACTTTCTACCAAACCCATTATGATTGTGTTGTAGGAGACATCAGTAAGAGTGGGTGTCAATGCAAAAACTGATAGAGCGTCACTACATTGACCATTTTTCATGTACATTGAGATCAGAGAGTTGGACACAAACGAAATGGATGAACAGCCTAATTTGATAGACTGGGAATGTATTTGCCTACCAAGTTTCAAGGCCAAGAGGTTAGCACATGAACTAAGAGCACTAGCAAGGACAAATTCATTGGGCTCTAGTGGCATTTGGGAGTAGAGGCTGATAGCCATGAGGTGTTTCCCATCTTGATCATAACCAGCGATCATGGCTGACCAGGTAACGAGATTTCTTTTGGACATCTCATTAAAAATCTGACTGGCAAAGTTAATATTTCCACACTTGGCATACATGTTGAGGATGTGATTAGATATAAGAACATCACCTGGTAAGCCTGACTTGATTGCAGCTGCATGAAGAGAGAGTCCATAATGGAATGCCTTGGTCTTAGAACAATGATGCAATAGTGAACCAAGAATTTCTGGTACCATTTACCACACACGAAGGGAAGTTCTCATGTACTAGTACATCTCTTATATAAAAAAGGTCTTCACTCAAGCAAATAAACCTGCATGAAAGGTTCAGCAAATAAGGGCAGAGGACAAAAACAAAACCGTTGATAATTATAATTATAACTAATTCAAATTAAGTACAAGTTTTTCTTTCATCGTCAGGTCAATAACAAAGAAGTTTCACATATATGCAAATATTACAAAAACATCCGTCACATAAAATAACATCATATTTTATCTAGCAAAACCACTTACTCGCTCCTTCTGTGTAACCTACTCATATTCTTTCTCTATATTGTTCTCAAAATTAGCTTCACATTGGCATTAACTCCAAAACTAGTCCTGTTTTCCCCTTTATCTTCGCCAAACAACATCACTAAACTCCAAAAAGAAAATAATAACATAAAGAACAAAGAGAAAAGCAAAAGACAGCCTAGTAAATAAGGAAAGACAAAAGGAGAGGTACACGGAGAAGTGGAAAATGTTGCAAATCAGAGTCATTTCAACTTTATGAAGTTTACAACAACTAAGAGGTTTATTAAAAAGAAGTGCTCTTTACCACATGAATGTCATTTTCTCACCTGGCAAATCAAACTTCAAATCACAACTCCTAAAACTTTCTTGTTACTTTTTAAGATCTGAAAAATCGCATCTTGTAGCTTCTACATTTATATAAACAACAATTTAACCAAAAAAGCAAAAGCAAATCAATCATCTTACTATTTCATTCAAGACGAGTAGCCAAACCAAACAACACAAGTTCTTTGAAACAGTGAACTTATGCAACTTGACAAAGTAACTGTATAAAATGCACAAGCAATATATACGTAGCTCTTTAACATAACATATAGATAAGTTAACTGCACTTCATCTTCATAAACATACAAGTTGTGTGGTCATTATTAAATTACCTACGAAGTAAGGTGGAACAAGAACTCAACTTGGGTCATTATTGAATTTCTTCCTCTTGTTCTTTTTCCCATAAGCTACAATGCAACCAAGTTTGATAACCAAAAAACCTAATCTTGGATCATCATCTCACGCACAGAAATTTGGAATTTTCTTTTTGCTAATGTTTGTATACTTTATTTCTCTCCCTTGTTTCCATTCCCCTTTTAATTCTTAAAATAAAAAATATGAGAGGTTTCCTCTAAACATTCGAAAATCAGATCTGCAAATAGCGAGGATATATATATACATATCCAACTTTCGCACATGTGGACTAATTTCATGGGATACCTGTCACCTCCCACCAGCGACAAGTACCAGATAACTCTGTCCAACAAAGCTAGGACAAATGAGAAGAAATCAGCGTGTTTTTTTGTCTCTGCTGGACTATGAACCTAACATGATTCTCAACTCACTTCATTGACCACTACGCCACACCCTTGGCTGCAAATCCTCCATTATACTATCTGATCACCTTTACTGAACTTATCAAATATATCCCCAATTAACATTTTCCCCCAATTTCAACAGAATCTACCCATTTCGAACTGAATGAAATGGTGACGTGATTAACAAAATCAAAACACTAACACAAAAAAATATAAAATGTGTAGATATAATAACACTCTTCATTCAACAATTTTCCTATTTCAGTTAAAAATTGGTCGAATTGAGTCTGAAACAGAGCAGGAACAAAAATTAATGGAGGAAAAATTCGAAGTAGTATATGAAATACCTCTTCTGGTGAAGCCTATCAGCAATTTATAAGCTGATTGATAAGACTCTGCTCTTCTTCAACTTCCGCCAATGGCTATGCAATTCAACAATTGAAATTGCCGCTGGTATTTCAACTTCCGTCAATGGCTATGAAATTGCCGCCGGTATTTAGTAATCGGTAAAGTTGGACAATAAAGTTAATAATAATTTAATAAAGTAAAAAACGGAAATTTCACAAATAGCCACTAAAATAAACATAATTAGGCTATAATTATAGTTTGTTAATTATGATTCGTAGCTACATGTTAGAGTGAGGAGGGAGGCTAGCGAGACTGGGAGAGGGATGAGAGAGGCATGTGAGAGAGTGGGGAGAGGCTAATTGTGTGTATATATATGTCGAATTTTATATGTATATTTGTCAAATAATTGTATATAACTGATATACATATGTATTTGCAAATCTGGGTGAGCGAGATTGGGAGAGGGAGGATAGAGGTGAGCGAGAGATGATAGAAAGTGGAGAAGAGAGACGAATTGTATTTATATATCTATCATATAATTTATATGTATATGTATAATTTGGATTTGTATATGTATAAGAGAGAAGAGAGGGGAAGAGAGGAGAGAGGTGTACGTAATTAATAGCTTAAATTAAGTTGTGAGTGATAATTAATGGAATTTGTAGTTATGTTAGTTAATTAATTAGTATATGTTTGATTATCCACGTAATTTCTCCAAGACTATATTTAGCCCTTTTTCTTAAATGAAAAAAAAAAATCATCCACAAAATTTAAGTTAATTACTTTTGTCTATTTATTTACTTTTATATCTTTATGGTATATATTATATACTAATAAAGGATTAGTTCATTCCATCATATATAAATAAGTTCATTTCTCCCTAGATATATATCATCTACTAATATGGTATAATAAAAAACTTTATTTATTCCTTAAAATATCACTCATTAGTCCTTTTATGATATGTACATTATATATATATATA
>NW_006239288.1:333425-334494 GCF_000226075.1 Solanum tuberosum | reverse complement strand
AAAGCTGAAAAAGTTTTATTTAAAATATAATTAAAAATTGGTTACTAAGAGAAGTGGCTAATTCAGAAATAGTGCATAAGATATTGGCTATAATTGAAATTCTTTAGTGAGTTTTGCTACTAAAATTCATTCAAAAGCCACCTCGAATCTTCTCCAAATAGCCTTATATTTCATAAATGAACTCCTTACGATGTTTTCAATCTTTTGAAATAACCACACACTCGATAAGGTGTTTTGAAGGGTGAGGAGAACACAATCAATATGAAATATCATTTGTTAAACTTGTTTTTCCTACTTTTATTAGGAAAAATATTTTCCTCATATTTAATTAAGAAACTTATTTTTTAACAAAAAATATTTTTCATAAGTAAGTTTGAAGTTACGGTATGTCGGTATCAGTAATTAGTTTAACCTATAGCAAATTAATTATTATTTTAATATGTTACCAATTACTAGTACTTGTCAATCATGGAACAAAAAAGTGAGCTTGTCTTGCATTTATCAGGTTATTTGGTAGAATGTACAAATATAGTATTGAATATAGCGTATTAAAAAATTTGAGATTAGTAATATTGGAATTAATTATGATGAAATTATATTCTATTCACTATTTAATTAGCTAATACATACTTCCTATGTCCCTAATTATTTATCTATTTTTGAATTGACACATATATTAAGAAATCAATGATTGACATCAGGGGTGTTCACGATTTGGATAAAATCGATCCAAACCGATAAAATAAAACCGATTTTATTTGGGTTTGGTTTGGTTTTAGATTTTTGAAAATCGATAGTATTTGATTTGGTTATGGTTTTATTCGAAAAAAATCGAAGAAATAACTGAACCGAATCGATGAATTATATACATATATTTTATTAATATACATACTTAATATATTATTTTTATAAACAATTTTAAAGATCTTATACATATTTTCATTAAAATTTCTTTATAATTTACTTATTGAAAGCAAAAATGCCCAAGATGAAATATTTATCTTATTGATTTCATGTATATGAGTGTCTATGACAATTCTTTGTGGGACTGAAAATGTTATTGTCTCTT
>NW_006239288.1:325539-330932 GCF_000226075.1 Solanum tuberosum | reverse complement strand
AATTTTAAAGCTTTATTGATAGTAAATTTAGTGATTGAAAGTTTAGTAATTTAAGTCATTCTAACTATTTTTCGTTTTGAATGGATTGTTGTCACTTTTTTCACATTTTACATGAATTGTTTCTTTTATTTTTGTGTATGGTTAATAACCAAATAACCAAACCAAACCAAACCGAAACCGATAATCACCAAACCGATAAATGTATATTATATTTGGTTTGGTTTGGTTTTGATAATTTTAAAACCGATTAAGTTGATTTGGTTTTGGTTTTGACCAATAACCGATCCAAACCAATCCGTGAACACCCCTAATTGACATAGTGAGTTTATCATTTTACCTCTATTAATTATGAAGTAGATAAATTAAAAATTTAAGATTTTCAAAAAGTTGTACCTTTTTCAAAGTAATTAATTGAGGATATAATAGGTAAAAAAAATTATCCTTTCTTGATTTGTCAAAATGAATAAGTAATTAGGGACAAATGAACAAGTAATTAGAAAGGGACAACTAAAAAAAGACAAGTGGATAAATAATTAGAGACAGAGGGAGTACATTAGTTGTACACTGAAAATTATACTACAAATGATTAAATAATATCACAATTAATGCATGTATTATTTTCTCAATAAATTCTACCGAACAACACCTTCATGTATCTTCCCCTTGCTTTCATAATATATTTTTTGTGTAGTCTTTTTCAATATACATATTTCCAAATGGATCTTTACTTTTATTTTCGGTTTTCAATTAGGTGTTTAGTATTCATATTAGAGCCCAATTAAATTTGAATTTTTATCAAAAAATTCGGAAAGACTCGAACCCAAAACCCCTGATTAAGGATGAAGGAGTATTTACCACTCCACCGTAACCCTGGTTGGTAAATGAATCTTCACTTTACTTAACTCTCAAGTTTATCAATTGTACCACTTTTTGAATCTGAAGTTTAGGGGCTTTATAGACAACTCATGTTATATGATTCTTGTTGTCTGAGAATAATTTTTTTTTAAAAAAAACACTCAAAAAACTTATAAATAAAATACCTAAAATCTTATAGAGTTATTTTACTCTATTAAAATCTTTAGTGGCCAAAAGAAAATTATTACTCATCTTGTATCTTAGTCAGATTGAAATGAAAAGAGAGGACTAAATTCCAAAAAGAATAAATGGTACATTCTGATGTGAAAACAGAAAATAATTAATTTTTGGCTTTTAATTTGCAAAAAAGTAACTTTTTGTGATTTTGATGGTGTAAGGAAAGTCAAAGACAATCAGATCATAAGATGGACTAATCAAGATCATAATCCAAAATAATAATTAATTCAACTAATTGATCAATAAGGTTCACACATTTTTTTCTACCCAATTACGCTGAATATATTAGTATTGTCATTATTATTATGAATAAATTAAAAGACCTTATTACTTGGACTAAGATAGAAACTTCAACTATTAAGCACATAAATTCCATTCAAGAAAAAGTTGATTGAATATCTTTTTTGCTAAAAGTTTGGACACAACTTTTCGTCAATTCAAGCATTATATGACCACTGAAAGTGGAATTTACCAAACAAACTATAATTACAGATTTCTTCAATCAATCTTAAAAGAATTTAATTTTTAAGTAATTTTAAAATTGTGCTTTAGAGATTTTTTTAATATATATTTAGTTATAAATTTATTAATTATTTATTATCTTTCTTTAATTTTAATTATTGAAATATGAATATTTTTTAGATTTTCAATTTAAATATTTTCTTCTTTATCTTTTATAACATTAAAAATAAAATATTTTTTGCTGGGATAACTTTTTTTCTATGATAATCAAATAATATTTAAATATTTATTGTTATTGACTGTATGACTCTTTTCATTTTATATATATAAAAATAAAAAGTTAATCAAATTATGGCAAGGTATTATTTGTGCTCAATGGGGCGTGATTGATGGAAAAGATTTAAGCACCACTTTATTTACTAAACTACATTAATTTACTTTTGTTGGTGATTAATTGAAAAGTGAATGTAGAAGGGATAACTTTTTATTGAGGAAATACTTGCCATTTTTCATTTTTAATTCTAATTAATATTTTGAGATGTATCTTTTCATCATATTATGGAAAAAACAAACCATTTTACAGGATAGCTTGTTGTACCCCTCCTCAAAAACAAACCATTTTATAATTGTGTCACCCTTACAATGAATCTCAGGTAGATCAACAGTCAGCCTCAAGCCTAGTGTCAACCTATCATAATAAGCTTAGAACTCAATGTCAGAGCTTAAACAGGTGCTTTTAGATAGTTTTTTTTAGAGTTAGTGTATATAGTTATTCCACATTTGAACGAATAATTATATTTTTGGTTTATAAAAAAGTGCTCTTAGAAAAATCAAAGGATTAGAACTCTCTTCAAATCACCTCATTTTCTTTTCTCTTAAAGTTTCAATAGGAGAAGTCTCTCGACCTTCTCTTTTCTTATACTTTATTTTCCTTTAAGCAATTTACGTTCTTGTATTAAATCTCTTCTTTGAGGGTTAGGTCAAAAGGAAATAAACTTGATCGACCTTTATGTTGTAACGTCATTGAACTATGTTTAGGATTTAGACTAAGAGGGTTCAATAATTATAATATATATCCAAAAGTTTTTCTGGTCCCAAAAGTTCAATAATTACAATTGTGTCACCCTTATAATGAACCTCAGGTAGATCAACAGTCAGCCTCGAGCCTAGTGTCAACCTATTCTAATAAATCTAGAACTCAATGTCAGAGCTCAAACACGTGTTTTAGATAGTTTTTTTTAGAGTTAGTGTATATAGTTATTCTACATTTCGACGAATGATTATATTTTTGGTTTATAAAAAAGTGCTCTTAGAAAAACAACAAGATTAGAACTCTCTCCAAATCACCTCATTCTCTTTTCTCTTAAAAGTTTCAATAGGAGAAATCTCTCAGCCTTCTCTTTTCTTGTTCTTTATTTTCCTTCAAGCAATTTACATTTTGGAAAAATCCTTTTGGCCAAAAAATTTGACCAGAATGGTAAAATAATATATTTTTACACTATGTTATTTTACTTTTTTGAACATTTTTATCCTTTTAACTTTAATACCTTTTAATTAAAAATGGAAAAAATATTAATTTATTTTAAAATAAAAAAGATATTATAGACTTTTTAAATTTTTGGCCAAATTTTTTGACCATTTAGCATAATCCTTAGATTTTTGTATTCAATCTCTTCTTTGAGGGTTTGGTCAAAAGGAAATAAACTCGATCGACCTTTATGTTGTAACGTTATTGAACTATGTTTAGGATTTGGAGTAAGAGGGTTCAATAATTATAATATATATTCAAAACATAAATTTGACTCCATATACACAATGCAATTTTTTAAGGAAGAGGGTTTGAATGGACATCTTTCCCACTTAATGTTACTTGAGTTATTTTTGTTATCAATATTTTTCTTTTCTATAACATTTTTATTCTTGTATTTGTTTAATTTATTTTTGAAAACGTCTTTTTTGAGCTAAAAATTTGTCGAAAATAATCTATGAACAATCTACGAACCTTACACAAAATAAAGATATTATTTATATATATCTATAAACCTCACTAATAAAATTACCCTAAATATATTATTGTTATTTCTGCTATACCAAAAAGAAAATAGTATGCAAGGAACCCACTGTTCATATGCACTTTGGATAAGGGGTAAAAAGAAAAAAGGCATATGCCACTTGAACATGAAGACACTAGTATTAAACATTGATGAAAATGAAAAGGCAAAAAGGGTCCATAAGTTAATGTCACATTGAGATGGCAACAATTGTTCCCCGTGCATGTTGCAATATAATAAATTTGTGTCCTTTTCATATAAAGTTCTTTGGACAAAATTGTGCTTATATATATCCTTCTCCAATATTCCCCTCCATCCTCCTCACCCCCCAACCCACATCCCAAAAAAGAAAGAGAGAGTGAAAATTACTATATCAATTTTAAATTATTTAGGAATAAGCAAAAAAATATCACTTAAAATTATGGTGAAATTATTAGTTACGTATCTAAACTATGTGAGAGTTCTATCACCCTCTGAACATCTAAAAAAAAAATATTATATATCCCCTGAAACTATGTGAAGGTCCTATCACTTTTTGAGCTTTTTTTTTCCATTTTTTTTTGTATTATTTACTCTGATAAAGAAAACAAGTTCAAATATATTATAAGTAATATTCAAGTTCATAGTGCAAATTATATGCAAAGAACATTTTCAACTACGAAAAATATTGAAATTCAATATTTCATTAAGTATATACTACATGAAATAAAGTGAAAATTCAAGCACCCATAAAAACCGAGACTTGAGAGATGATGAGATCCAATCAATTTGGATCCAAAAACTAAATGAAATATGCCATTAAATCCCTTCTTTTTATCTAGCATAGATGTGTTTATGCACATGATATATTTCAACTAGTTTACTTATCAAGTAATTAGTGCATATAACAATAATATATCTAGTGAAATTTCACAAGTGAGGTCTAGGGAGGATAGAATGTATAATGATCTTATCATTGTTAAGGTTTTGCCTTGATTTTCTTACCTTATTTGAAGTTTATTTTTTCTTAAAAGGAAAGACAAAGTATTACCATAAATGCTTTAACTTTTCCTGAAAGGAAAACATTATTTTCTTCCATATTTGATTTATTCTTTCCTCTAGGGGAAGTCTACAATCCTATAAATTGAAGATCCCCATTCTCATAACAAAAACACAAGAACATCCACAATGTAGTCATTTAGAAAGTTTTGTTTATGGGGAGATTTTCTCTCTATGGTTTTTTTTGTTTTTTATTAGTTTTTAATTATGAAGGCCAATTGGTCATATCAAATAATAATATTATGGCTTTTAGTATAGTTTTATATGTCGTCTAATTTATCAATCATATTATTTGCAATTGCAAGCTTCCGCATGATGCCCTAATCACCTTCATAACCCACAATCACTACCTCGTGGAGGCAGAGAGACTAAGAGCCTGTTTGGATGGGCTTTTAAGCTGGTCAAACTGGCTTAAAAGCCAATTTTTGACTTATTAAAGTGTTTGGCAATTATCAAAGTAACTTATTTTAAGTCAGAAATGACTTATTTTAAGCCAAAAGCTAAAAGCTAAGGGAGGGGAGCTTTTTTTTTTTAACTTAAAAGCCCTTTTATGTTGACCAAGCATATTACCTTTTGCCCTTAATTCTTTTATACATTTCCCAAATTGCCCATATTGAATTAACCCTAACATTTATTATTATTATTATTATTCTTATTTTTATTATTGTAATTATTGTTATTGTTATTATTCTTATTGTTATTATTATATTATTATTATTCTTATTATTATTATTATATTATTATTATTAT
>NW_006239288.1:287828-325312 GCF_000226075.1 Solanum tuberosum | reverse complement strand
TTATTATTATTATTCCTCTTATAAATAATTTGTGGTGGTAAAAGAAATATGTGAATGATAGGAAGATATTATTACTTATGGATGAAAAATATAAATTTATTTTTAAGTATAAAAACCTTAAATTAATCAACTTTTTATCATGTTAACAGCTTAAAGGGTATTTCAGACATTTTGATTAAAAAAAGTGTTTACCAGCACTTATTTGCCAAACACATCAACAACTTTTTTTTCAACTGCAGCACTTTTATCCAAACACATAACTACTTATTTTTAAAATAAGTCCAGCACTTTAAAAAGTTACTTTTTAAAAGTTACTTTTTTTAAGTCAATCCAAACGGGCCCTAAAGATCTTCAACTCAAGTGCAACAAATCTCGGTATAAAAATGAAGGAGCCAATGAAGAGAATATAACAAATAACAAGGAAACAATGCAAAAGCCTACTGGAAATGAGTCAAAACAACAATAAAATCATGTGATAATTGAAACACCCCATATACTAGGATAGATTAATAAAAAAAATTAATAAACAATGAGAAAACTACAATAATACAACTAGTATCATCGCAAACTCCAGCCACCCTAAGTAAGAAATATTACACCACCTTTTAACCTTCTACCCTAATACGTGTCATTTACACCTTCCTATCTAGGATCATATCCTCGGTAATTCGAAGTTGCATTATATCATGCCTTATCACCTCTCTCCAATACTTCTCTGGCCTACCTTTGCCTCTCTTCGTACCCTTTATAACCAACTTCTCGCACCTCCTCATTAGTGCATGATGCATTTATGCTTCTCCTCTTTACATGTTCAAACTATCTCAGTTTCGCTTCCCTCATCTTTTCCACCACGAAGGCCACTCCCATCTTATTTTGAATATCTTCATTTCTAATCCCATTGCTGCTAGTATGACCACACATCCACCTCAACATCCGCATCTCCACAACATGTATCTTCTGGACCTGATCAGACTTCTTAACTGACCAATACTCAGTCTCATACAACAATGTCGATTGAACCACCACTCTGTATAGAACTTATCTTTGAGTTTTGGCGATACATTTTTATCATACAAAACTCTGCATCCAAGCCTCCACTTCATTCACGCCGCACCAATACAATGTGTGATGTCATCGTCAATATCTCCACTCCTCTGAATTATAGACTCAAGATACTTAAATCTATCTCTCTTAAATGTATTTTGTATGGCAAGCCTCACTTCCATGCTTGCCTCATATATTTTGGTCCAAATTTAATTCCCTTGTGGCAATCGTTATGCTCCAATGTTCAGCTCCAGAAAAGTATCTAAAATTACTTTTTAAAATCCTAATTATTGTTTGGTCATTGACTTATATTGTATATGAAAAAACAGTTCAAGAAATGTTATTATGTTTTAATCTATTATGTGATACTAAAAAGTATACTAATTCAGAACCAATATGGTATTCTAGTCCAATTTCCTTGAATTGCAAGTCGTGTTTAAAAAGGCAGGGGTACGGGGCGAGGTACTTTATGTAGCACGGGATAAGGGCGTAAGCTCTAAAATACAAGATGTATATACAGAATGTATATCTCATGTATCTTAAATTTTATAATTTTCTTACTAAAAAATAAGTAAATAAAAGTTTTCAATAAATTTAAATAAATCACTAATTATAATATAGATATTATAACTATTATTTGAGAAAGATAACAATACAAAAATTAATAATAATCAAGATAAATTTTATTTTTTTAAAATCATCGTACATTGATAAACTTTCACATATAGCAAACATAAAAATCGTATTTGTATGTTATAGCTATAGTTTGCATAATTGCGCTCCATAGCAAATTTTATGTTTGCTATGGACCTTTTGATTTGTATAATTCGCTAGATACATTCAATTTTATACAAATTGTTCAGTTTTTTATAAATTCATTTATACATTGTAATTTGTATAATAAGATCTGTATTTGTATAATTATAAGTGTATAGGATGAAAATATATGTATTTATATTTGTATATACACTTTTCTCTCGCTTTAGACAAACACAAACACATTTTATACCGAAATGTATAAAATGGCTAATTGTATACCGAATCAGATGACAAAAAAATGGGATGTTTGCTGCGAATTACAAATAAAATAAACTATAGCTATAACATTTAATTTGAATTAATAATTTGCTATTTCATACAGTTTTCCCTACATTTAATCATCGGTTTCCACATCAATTAATCCTTTTCACCCTCAATCTCAACTACTCGTATTATTATTTGCAATGAATCGTGATCATTGTTTATATATTTCAAAAAAGGAGAATGATAAAGAGTGTAAGAGCAATGATTAAAAAAAAAATGAATAAAGTTGTCTTAGGAACATAGTGTTGTAAAATCTGTATATGCAATCAAATTTCAGGCATGATATTAAAAGTGCGAGACATATATTAAAGTTATTTAACTCTAGCTCGAAATTATAAATAGTATCAACAAAATAATAGCATAATGCAATTAGTCGACTCAAATCATATATAATTGACTAATAACAAACTAAGCATATACATCACTTAATGAAGAGATATAAATTTGAATAAATTTTAGGAATACCAATCATTCCAACTTTATCATCATATGTTAGTTTTTTTTTCTTTTTCATTTTTATAGAATACATACCAACTTTCAAGCATCTTTGGCCTTATTCCTTGATTATAGCCACTATATAAATATCAATGATTCTTTTAAAAATTATAAAACAAATCTCAAAAAGATATTTATCAAATTGTTACACATTTATTGAGCTGCAAATAAAGAAAAAAGAAAAGATAGATATTGCAAACGCAATAGTTTTTTAATATAAAGTCACATTAGGGTTTAATTTTTTTTAATCCGGAAAAAAATGTCACTTTTCCTTTTTTCTCATCCGTTTGACCAAATTTGTGGAATGTCAAAAATACTTATTTTTTCAACAGAAAAAAAAAAATCTTATACAGAGTTGATATATTTTTAGGAAAAATAAGTATTTCTTAATACTAAGAAAACTTGTTTTTCAAAAGATGAAAAAATAAAATAGTAGTAGTTTATTTTCTTTTCTAGACGCACTTTACGAAAGTTTGGCCAAGCATAAATTGTTATTGTATAAGAATACTTATGAACAAAATATATTTTAAAAAAATAAGCAGATTTTAAAAGTTTGACATAACTTCGGGTATTAAAACAAAATCCGATTTTTTTTTGACACGTGGATTTATTTTTTACCACAGTGTTTGGAATCTTTAACTTTTAGTTTGTGTCCAAACAAGGGAAATGGTCTAACTCAAAAGGCACATGTCATGTACAAGCATATGGACAATTTACAATCTTGTGTGGAGGGTCCTACCCTCACATGTGAAATTCACATTTGCAAATATAATTATTAAATTTTGTTTTAAAATCTAATTACTATATACTACTACAACTTAAAATATGAATTTCTTATATTTATGATGTTCGGATCAATTTGGACTCATATCAGTTATTTTGCTAAGTATTTAACCTTACTCATCAGCATGAACTTAAATGTAAAGAATTCAATCGCAAAAAAACCAAGAGATTTCAGTATCTATTGCATGTAAAAATAATTTTGATCTTATATAATTAGTGGTTTCGTCCATGCTAAATTTGGGTCAAAATTTAATTTAATTTTTTTTTACTAACAAATGATTTTATTTTTTTAATTCTTAATAAAATAAATTTGTAATAACCTAAATATCTAAAATTTATTTTAGAATACAAAAATTAAAAATCTACCAAACGTCGTATAAGTTATACGAAAATTAATAGATAAATAATGTATTTCTTATCCAACTACATGTTCCCATAAGACAAGATCAATCGCAATAAAAATGACTATAAACATCATCCACATGCTAATCGAAATCACTTGATATATCGATAGCCCATTTAAGTTTGTTGGTAAATTTTATTTAGACTTGTTTCAATTGAAAATTCGAACACATTATTTAATATTTTTGTTAGACATTTCTGACCTAAATTTTTGCAAAACTTTTGCATGTATTCTCAGATATTTATGAAATAATTAAGTTATCATATAAAATATATCACCTCCTTTGATTATATGCATCACTCTCAATAAGCACATAATTATTGAGACTAATGTGAACATATTTTAATTGGTTAATTTATCTATAATGACACTTGGAAATACATACGAAGTTTTAAAAAAATTACAACTTTGATAGAAACATTTTTTCACATGTTCTAATACTTAATTGAAATAAGTCATGATTTAATATCAACATGAGTTGTAGTGTAGCGGTGAGATTGCTTCATCCTTAACTAAAATTTTCGGGTTCAAACCCTGGATAGTAAATAATTTTTCCTTCCGCTCCCAGCTTCATCTATAAACATAAATATCGAATAATTTTATTAGTTGATTAAATCACATTAAAATATTTTTCATAATTTTTTTTTTCATATTAATTTTTTATATGTAGATCAGTTGACTAAATCATATTAAAATATTTTCTTTCTTTTATTTTTTTATCATCTAATTTATCATCATTTAAAATTTATAATTATTAATTATTACCCTATCGAAAACAAATAGGCAATAGATTCGACCTAGATATTTGTCTTTAGATTTATTTATATTTATTATTATACAGGAAACATTTGTACGTGTTTCAGAATTTAATTATTTGACACTGCAATATTACCGTTAGCAAAATATAATTATATATAAGTAGGGCTAATTGTCAGAACAGAAAGAAATAAAATGCAGGACAAAGAGAGAAGAAAATGTAGGAATTAAATAAAAACTACTATAAATTTAATTATTAAAGTAGATGTAAAGTAATTTAATGAGAAAAATGGACAAGTTTTTCTTTTTGGTATTACATTTGGTGTTTTATACCTATACTGGAGTTCAACTAATTCAGATTCATGTCGTGTAGGGCCTTATTCGAAAGGAAACGTTCTTTATCGAATTTTTTTTTATACTCAATATTCAAATTTAATTTTTTTGAGTAAAAAATAAATAATTTAATTTATTGCACCGCATATATCATTTCACGTAATAACAAGTTGCTCATGGGTATCACCTAGTTATAGACTTATAGTTGGTAGAAGTGTGACTCACTTTATGTGAATGCATAGTTTTCATTAGGAAATAGTCATATTACTTTGAAATTAGCCACTTGGACCTACCATGGTACTCATTTGGATGCTACTTATTTTTCTTCATATTTTTGGTCCACATTTATTTGGATGTTTTGAGCTTAAGTTGAGAGTATTTTAAAAAATAACATTTGTCTTTGTGAGGTAAAGATAAATTCATGTATAGTGTATTTTTCTTGAACTTAATCGATGAAATTATATTAAATATGTTATTGTACTTATTTGAATGCTTTAAGAAGCTTGGAATTACTTTTTCCGATAATATTTACTTGGCTAATATTTGACTTGGCGCACTCCTTATGGAACACTAAATAGAATAATATTTTACTATATTACCCTTTAAATATAATAAATTCAATGTTTTAATACTTCCTCCGTTTCATAAAGAATGACCTGGTTTGACTTGGCACGGAGTTTAAGTAAATAAAGAAGACTTTTGAATCTTGTGGTCCTAAATTAAAGTTATGTCAAATGTACAAAATTGCCCTTAATCTTGTGGTCTTAAACATGCCACGTGGAAAACAAAATAGTAAAATGTTACCAAAAAAGGAAATAGGTCATTCTTTTTTAAACTGACTAAAAAGGAAAGGAAGTCATTCTTTGTGAAATGGAGGGAATAATAGATTAGAGGAGATCTTTGAGATTTTTTTTAAAAACTATTTCATCCGTACTCTCATATTAGTTGATCATTTTTCTTTTTACACACATATTAAGAAATCATAAAAAAAATAAAAATTACTAATTCACTCCTTAAAAATTTTCTTGGAAATTTTACAAACAAATATGACACTTTGAGAAAGAATAAACTGTAAGAATAATATATAAACTTTCACATATAGCAAATAAAAAAATCATATTTGTATGTTATAGCAAAGTTTGCATAATTGCGCTCCATAACAAACATATATATGTATAATTTGCTATACATATACAATTGAAAGCTATGTCTATTTCGCTATACATATATACAAAAAGAAGCAATTGTATAATTCGTTGGCTCCTCTTCAGATTTGTATAATTTCGATGGCAAGCCATTTGTTATAAAATTGTTGTTAGCCTCTCATTTGTATAAATCGTTGACAAAAATATTTGTATATCAAAAAATCGCTTTCTCTTTCGTCTTTATTACAAACATAAATTATACATTATATTGTATAATCTGTGTTTGTATAAAACGAGAAAGAGAGAAAGGCAAAAGAGAACTGGGCAGGGGAATATTTGTATTGTATAATTATAAGTGTATAGTACGGATATATATGTATTTGCATATGTATATACAATTTTCTTTCGCTTTATACAAACATAAATTATACATTATACAAACATATATTATACATTATATTTGTATAATCTGTGTTTGTATAAAACGAGAAAGAGAGAAAGGCAAAAGAGAATTGGGCAGGGGAATATATTTATTGTATAATTATAAGTGTATAGTACGAATATATATGTATTTGCATGTGTATATATAATTTTCTCTTGCTTTATACAAACAGAAATGCAATTTATACAATTCTGTTGTATAAAGCGAGAGAGGCGAGCACAGAGGGAGCGAGCGAGAAAGGGAGAGTGGCGAGCGAGAATTTGGAGGGAGAGAGGCGACTGACAAACGTTTGCTACGGGGCGCAATTAAATGAAACAGTACCTACTCCATTTATTTTAGAATATAAGTTTGTCATTCTGTACAATTATCCCTTTTTTATTTGGTAAGGTGGACAACTAATATGAAATAATTATTTTTAGTAAAATGATTCACTAATTATTTTTAGTAAAATGATTCACTAATATGGGACGGAGAGAGTAACAAAAATTGCACCACTCTCAAAAAAAATAAAAAAATAAGAGAAACTATAAAAGCTACACATCCAAATGTGGGTTCTCACTAAATTCATTTTCTTCATATGTCAAATTAAATCTAGCCAATAATTTAAAAAAAATATTTAACAGAATAAAAAAAATCAATAATTTCTAACTTAAAGAATCAAACTTGCTAAAAAATATATCTAGGAGACTACTTTAATCTTGTCCATGATTTATGAACATAAGGGACCATTTTTTTTTTTATCCAATGGTCAAACTTCTTTCTTCAATCCAAAAAAGAAAACTACATTTTAAGGATGTGAAATGAGTTTTTCTAAACCAGTACAATTTTAAATATGTATTCCCTTTGAATAATTTAATTTGTCATTTTTCATTTACACGACTTTGAAAAAATAATGTGTTTCGACTATCATATTGTTATTTATTATTTTTATTTATTTAAAATGTCATTTTTTAATAAATAAAAAGAGAGTTAATTTAAGCAGTCATAATATTAAAATTTGTGTATATGTTCTTTACTTAGGTTTCTTGCTATAACTAGTCAATGCTGATCATTTCGAGAATAATTATTATTAAGAACAAAATGAAGAATGTATGCAATTATGTTTTTAATTTTCTAAAATAGTAACATTTATTTTGAACCATCTATTTTTAGTAAGTACGACAAATAAAATAATCTGGAGGGATTAATCTGTAATTTGAATCAAGTTCTCATCTTTGTAGCACATTGTTTATTAACATTAATAAAGAGAACTAATGTCATGTAGCTCTTTTTTCTTTAGTAATAAAAAGATATGAAGTTTTCAATAATGAGACATTAAATGCTATTTTACTGTTGATTTTTATTTTTTTGTTAAATTTTGTATGTTTTTAAGAAATAATAATTAATATGAGTATTTTATTATAATATTTATATATGCTAAAAAATAATAAATAAAAATGATAATTTATTTTTAAAATGATTGACAAATATAAGTGAACAAAGGGAGTACCTTATTACTAACTCTATAATACTCCCTCCATTCCAAAACAATATAGTTTTAGTTCTTCCCACACTTATTAAGAAGAAATATTAGGTACTATTTACTAAATTATCTCTATTTATTAAATATTTTTTGAGAATTGAGTAAATTAAGAAGTAGTAGCTCTTTAATATAAGGATATAACTGAAAATCATTGTTAATTATTATTTTAAATTTCTAAAGTGATAGGAGTAATTATTTTTGGGTGATTTTTTTTTTTATTTTTAAAATAACACTTATTTTGAGATGAAAAGGATATTTATACCATTAATCAAACCGAAAGCAATATAGTACTACATAAATAAATCATGAATAAAAATAGACTCTTCAAAAGATATAATTAATTGTCTTAAGTGAACAATAAAGTTTCTACCGTGTTGGAAAAAAAAAGTAAATTAAATTGAGAAACCAGACAAATCAATGCAATTAAAAGGATTGGTGTTTTATTTAAGTAGAAAGTAATATAAAAATACAAAAATGAAATCATAATCTATGGTAGGGACTCAATTTAACAAGTGTGCACTGGTTCTTTTGTGTATAGTCAATGCACATGAATTAATAATGACTCTTCAATTAATAAAATTAAAATCCAACTGGAGAAGAGGGTCCAATTCAATTACTACTTTTGTTATTATTCCATTCCTACCATGTGTTTAAAAAATTCTAGTTTGGAAAAATTATCTCTGACCACCCAAAAAACAAAGGAAGTTATATGTATTAAATTATCCTTAGGGTCTACATGTGTTTGATTACAAGAAATTTGAAACTAAGACACAACTTCCACCATAAGGAAGGAAAAATGGAAATTGTCGGAGATCATCATGGTCTTCACCTATGAAACATCACTGACCCTACAATCAGACTATAAAGGCAGTATCAGTACAAAAAGCGCGTACTGATAGGTATCATTAGTCGATCTGAACCTACCACATTATATAATGTAGATAATCAGCAAAGACATGCAATATTGAAGTTACATTATCTCACGTTTCTATTGCTTTTACCATTTCAGATATAATGTCTAACTAATGCACCTTGATCCCAACCTCCTACCTTATTCCACTGCCAATACACGTTCGACTCTTTTACTAGATCATCATCTAGCCCTTCCATCACATTGTTGCCCCAAAACAAGACCACTATCAACTTATTAACCAACTTACTATCTTCCCTCAAGTTACCTTGCCAATATCCTGGCCTCTTCGAAACTAGCGTCTTAAACTAACTCATCCATTTATCTGACTTAATAACCACCATTTCAATTAACAAATAACATATATCAATATAATTATAAGTACAACATAGTTCAGACTCTTAGTCTTATCCCGAGTTAATATTCACATGAAATATGTCCACATGATCACAAAAAAATCATACCTGAGTCCAACTCATCTTCCTAGAAATTCGGATCACTCAAGAATCTACCAAGCATACAACATATTATAAAAGATAAATTCGGTTCTCTCATGAAACCACAATACACATGTTTGGTTCTCTTAAAGAACTCACACACATACTGTCATTGTACCAGTGCGATGTCCAAGCCAATCAGAGTTAGTATTTATATCAGGTGTGGTATCAGAGTCAATCATTGCCAGTAATCGTACCAGGTGTGGTATCCGAGCCAACCGTTAGTAATCATATCAGTCGTGATATTAAAGTCAATTGTTATTATTCATGTACCGATGTGGTACCCGAGTCAACCAACAATCACAATCACAAAGAACAATAACACTTGAAATCACAAGTAAAGTAAACATGTTAATTGCGTGAGATGTCATTAAAATATCCTTCCCTAGATTTCCTCAACATGCATCACACGAGTGATACTAACAAGTAACGGGCATGCATACATACATATATTGGACAACACAAACAATATCAATATAACAATGACCTCACATTGAACCCCATAAACGAGTACATATATGTTCCCCTTGATTACCACAAGTTTTAGAAATGGCTATAATCCAACAATTTTGTAACTCTCAACCTTACAATTACTATCAAATCATTTCAATAAGAAACTCAAGGTTAACAATCAAGAACTATAAAACCACCCCTAGTCATTATCATTTCCCGCCCTACAGCAATAAATAACCATCTATAGCTATTAAGACTCTGTGCCTGCATGTCTAGGCATGAAATCTCCCATTCATCTACACATTTATGATGAAATAGAATACAAGTCTAACTATTTAGTTAAGAAAGTCTAGCATACCTGGGTGCCAAACATCAGCTGATGAACCATACCCATGAGTTTCCGACTTCGTGAGAGCAAACAACGATGAACGAGCACCAAAATTTCTTGTTTTTCACATCTCTTGCACTATAATATTTTCCCTTCATTGCTCTCTTGCCCCGGGATGCTTTTGGAGGATTTTTGGGGTAGCCCTCATTTATTCTTTCCTTTAAAAAATAGGAGGAAAAATAAAATAAAAATCATATAACTAGGTTGCAGAATTTTCATAAGCCCCGATATAGCAATCATGTAGGCTCTATAGGGGCTTCCTGCTATGATGGGTTGACATCAATCCAACTAATTCAAAATTCATTAATTTCTTCGTGTGCTCAAATTTTTAAATTTCACACCGTATTTTCAAAGTTTTAAAATTCCGCACGAGATGCTCTTTAGTAACGACGAATCGAGTCGGTACAGTTAGATGTCCAATCGATTACTACACTTCAACATATATTGGAGGGAAAAACTTGCATAGTCATACACCATTTGTGTTCACCTTCCCACCTTCCCACATGCCCCTCTCTCTTTCTAGAGAATTTGCGACATGTCAATTTTGAATAAGTTTTTATTTTGTTTTGCATCAAATTAAATCATATTTTCTATCGCTTATACAAATTCAAATTTTAGATTTTGTGGATCCATGAAATAAGCGGTGAGTTTGTCGGTATAGAATACGTAATTGAATGAAATCAATGATAAATAAATACAAGTAGTTCATTTTCTCTACATGACACGATCAATTCTACAATTGAAATTAAACAAGGGATCTAAAAAAGAAGAGAGGTAATAATATATTAGTAACAAGCAAATCTCGTATGTGTATCTTCAAATATTTTGTTTGTTGTGCTATCATTTTTTTTAATTTAATAATTTTTGCAAAAATAATTTGACATATTTATTTATGTTATTATCATGGAAATCCTGCTACTATTGATTCTGGAGTTTTCAAAATGATGTTTTCAATGACATACGGATAAATAACGTGTAAGAACACCCCCCTCCCCCCACACTCTCACCCTTTTGGGAGGAGAATAATAGCTGGAAACTGATGGTAATGTGAATCATATTAGTTAAAGTAAATTCTTCTTTTGATCAATTAAAATTCTTTTCAAATTGTACAAACTTCTTCTGAAAAATAACTTTCTAGATGTAGATGATAATATCTTTACAATGGATATTATATATTTATTGAATGAAGTACTACATGAGTAAATATCCAAATTCTTATTTTGTCCTTTATTGTATTGTCCTAAATCATGCAATTAAAAAAAAAAGTCTTTTTGAATGAATATTTACACTTCCAATCCTTATTTTATTTATATGATTAACTCGTGACTTCTCATATCTCAAAATGCATGACTTAATCTTTAATTTGTTCTTACATCCTCATCAATGAATTATTAAGATTTCTTTTTCAATAAATCTTTTGCTTTCATAAATTCACGAAGTATGTGTAGTCCAAAGTCTCGACAGGAAGCTCTTGATCTTTCGATTAAAAAAAATAAAATCGATGAAAGTGTGTAGGTATATTATCTCATGATAGGGATTGTACCAAATAAGGCGTACGTCTAGGCCTGCCTCTTTAGTAGGTGATTCATTATCAAAGCGAAGAAAACAATTGAATCAATCAAAGGGGATACTATGAGCCTTTTGCCCTGCACATCTAACTAGCTCACATGATTATCGTTTTCATCAAATTTATTTAGTATTAATTAGGTCCAAATTCTAGAATGGAGCTCATAATGAAATAGTTGGCTCTTGAGTCAATTTTCTCAATCCATATTAGGTCAAAGCCTTTGACTTTTTATTCTATTTCTATAAGAAGATTCACTCTATTGTACTATGAATGTGTATTAATACTTTATTATATGCCTTTTATGAAATTAAAAAGGCATAGACCTTGCCTATTGAAATTTATTCATTGGTATTCGAAATAACGATTGAAAAAAGAGAAATTTTCATCGATTGTGAGTCACTCGGTAAGCATAGTTTTTCACAAAAGATGAGTATTTCATAGTTATAATAAATTAATGCACAAAATCGTATACTAAACTATTAGTTTTTAACCATAAAATACTTGCACAACAATTAAACCTTTTTAAATGACGTGGTTATACAATTTAACAAATATGACCAAAATATAAATAGACTTTTTGTGAAGAAGAATGAAATACATTGAAATTCAGAACATTAAATTTGTGACTTAGACTAAACAAGCCAATTCTACTACAATAATAATAACATGAATGTGATTTAATAAAATCTGAGAATGATATATACACAATATAGAAAAAAAATTATTTTCGAGCAATCTCTCAACTCACATAAACATAATAAATAAAGTACACACAATAAATACAAACAACATTTAATTGTAATTTATTTTCTTTGCAATAAGTCCACTCAATTATTCAAAAATTATTTTCAAAGGGAGGAAATGTGATTGTGACTATAGGCTCAATCTTTCTCTTCAATGTAATTGAAATACTTCATTTTCAACCCACTAAAAATGGGAAATGAAAATCCAACTACTTAACATTATTTAATTCTCACTTTTTGACTTCATAATCTAAAAAGTAAAATAAATTTAATAATTGTCTCTTATTACTCAATCTTCAAAAGTATGTGTCATGATGAAATAACTTTTTGAAGAATTAATTAATGGCGTGAACTTTTTTACAGCTATAAAAGTAAAAACAAATATCAAATTTCCAATTGTATACCCTAAAACTTTTCAAAAATGTCATAACACCCCCTTAATGTATTTAAATTTGTAATTAGGTATAGCAATCAAACTTTAATTATTTAGCTAATTGATTTCTAAGGTTTATAAATTTTCAAATTATGTGGTTATATGATTAAGTATTGATTCAAATATATTAAGATAGCCTATAATATTATTTTGTAGCTCTAATTAAATATTGCTTATATTAAACAAAAAATAATTAAAAGTAAATAGTTTCTTTAAGGTATGGTAATAATATAACGATGATCGATGTGAATATGTGTATATTTCTTTCTACTCAAACATATATACAAACACTGAAATATATTAAATTTAAAGTGTCATTTGTATTTATCGAATATCTTCAAAAGGAACATTTCAAATCTTAAATAAATGTTATGAAATACAATTTAGTACCTTGTTGCTATGAATATGAAGTTTAGCAAAAACCAAGCATTAAAAAGTCACATGATATAGCTTTAAGCTTACTTATTCCTAATATGGATTAAAGTGCAATATTAATTTTATAATCTATACAATAAGATGCTTTCCAAAATAACATGGAAACTCTCATCTTGTGACTTCTTATCTTTAACAGTAATTTTTGTCATTAGTGTATTGCCAAAGAATCTAAATCTAATTGTTAATTAGAAAATTCATTTTAATTGTCGCTTTATTTTTTTAACATCCATAAAATATAAATAATATTTACTTAATTATTCTTTTTTAATAACGTAGATTAATTATTTCCTCTTAAATTCTTAGCATTCTTGAATTCGTAAAGTAATGCTGTAATTATTTTGACATACATACTTTTTTTAAGCAAAAGCGACTGTTAGTTTGAGACGAGGGAAAAATCCATTTTTTTTTCTTCTCTTTCTTGTATGGTAGATTTAGAAATTTTTTGTCCTAATATTATCATGTCTATTTTTTCATGGGTAAAAGTGTTATTTTGTAAAAAAAGATGGCCCTATTGTAATTATTACAAGAAAAACTTTTTTTTTCTTTTAGTTAATAATGATTTCATACAAAACTCCTCCATCTATGGTGATTTAGTCTAAACGCGTTTCTACAGTAAAAAACAGATAAAAGCATCACAAATATAAAACAAAAAAAATATAAATAAAAAATAAAAAATTATATATTAAAATAATCATAATAGCCTTTAATTGAAGTTAGTTATATAAATTATTTATATTATAGTAAAAATTATTTAATATGATAATTACGTCTATCTAAATTCATGTATAAAAAATTATTAAACTTGTAATAAATAATAAATATGCATTCATGACTTTAAGAATATAATGAATTAGATGCTAAAAAATCTTAAAGATCGAACGGTTTTGTATGAACCTCCCCTATCTATACCATTTTACTTTGGCACTTTTTTTTCTTTAGTCAAAACGATTCATAAGCCTTCAACAGGATAAAAAATTTGAGAGGATCGACGAAGCCCTTCTGGTGGGTTGTTCCTCTGTCTTTTCCATCCAGTGCCCGCACTGCGTCAAGAAATCTTCGTCAGGAGGATGGAGAGAGGCTAAGGGATCTTGCGGGGGCGCCTTACGATAAATACTATCGGGTGTCCCTTGCCTGAGGCTCCTCCTGTGCGTTAGCTGTGCCTTTTCCGGATATTTATTCTCCCACTCTTATTGCCTTTTTTATTGTTTCAAATTTATTTTGAGCTTAAGGTTTATTAGTAACAATTACTTTACATTACATCTTAAAGATAAAACTAAAATTTACATACACTTTACTTTTTTATTTATTTCACTTATAGGATATATTAAATACATTGATATTATTGTTATTGCTTTGTAAAAATCATATATATGAAAGAAAATTATACGATGCTATTATTTAAAAATAATATTAATTTTGAGATTAATTTTAGGATGAGCTTATTTCATGTTTAGTTATTTTGAAATTATATTGTTACTACCTCTGTCCACTTTAATTGTCATAGTTTTCTTTTTTAGAATCAAACTATAAGAACTTTGACTAACATTTTACGATATATTTTTTCATTATATTGATATGCGGAAAATCGCAATTTATAGTACTTTTCATATAATTTTTGAATATCTAAATTTTTTGTTTAAGATATCTAATTAATATAATCTAATTTAACTTTAAAAATTAGTTAAATTAACTTTTGAAAAACGCAACATGACAAATAAAAGTGAACAAATGAAGTATTTTTGTTTGGTATTGAGGATGAAATAATTAATTTCGGAATAGCTTATTTTCTAACCAAAGGTGCCCCGAAGTTTTTTTTCCCCACACATCACTCTGTTTCTCTCTCTACAAATAGATACAATTTTCTGTATCTATAGGTTTTGCATTCCCTACTTTTTTACTCTCCTTGAGTAGTGACCCTCCAACAAAGCTACATCAACAACTTCATCATTGTGTGATCCTTCATGGTGCCTCTGCTTTTCCATTGATACACAAAAAGTAAAAATATACATATATTCCTTCTTTGTCTGGTTGAAAAAAGAGTTCATATTTACCATTTTTGATGGTTTTATTCTTTACTTGGATCATTTTGTGACTAAAGATCTCACCTTTCTTTATTTTCCTTCTTTTTCTTAGTTGGGTTTTTGTGCTTTTTCATTGATTTGCTTTAGCTGCTTCACTTCTAAGTTAAACACATTTTTCAAGTAATGTAGTTGAAGAAGAAGAAGAAGGGGTTTTGCTTCAGCTTGTGGATCAACTTATATTACTACTTCTGTTTTAGCAGTAGAGATTGTGAATGCCCTTTAAGTTATTTGAGCTAGGAATATTGGTGCTCTGTATTTTGCTTGATTTTTGAGGTGGGTACAAGGGGTGATGCATAGAGTACAACACAAGTTTACTCTACTGTTAGTTTGCAAAGTTGTACAATAATGGTATTTTATGGTATTGGACATCTGGGGTTTTCTGTATTTTTTGAATAATTGCTTTGAAATAGATAAAAGTTATGAATACCCTTTGAGTTTCTTGAGCTGGAGTGAGTTCTTCTTTGTGATTTCTTGCTTTTGTGAGGTGGGTACAAGAAATGATGCATATAGTACTAACACTAGTTTGTTCAGTATTTGGCTTAGTGAATTCCAAAGTTACACGTGTGTGCTACTGTGTGTGTGTGTGTGAAACTTTGTAATAATTGTGTTATTTATTGGTATTTTGGATTTGATTTATTGCGTGGATTGAAACAGACACTGTAGGCATCTTGGATTTGGAGGTGTCTGAAGAGACTGTGCTGAAATGGGAGAGATGTGGTTTAGTGTTGTTATTGTCTTGTTATTCAGTATCTTGAATGTTGGGAAGGCTGAAATCTACATAGTGACAGTTGAAGGAGAGCCTGTCATAAGCTATAAAGGTGGCATTGATGGTTTTGAAGCCACTGCTGCAGAGTCTGATGAAAAAATTGATACCACTAGGTATGACCACTTCTTTTGCTTTTCTCTTATTTCACCTTTTTTTCCATCAGTTGTTGGAACATCATGAGGTGAAGTGTGAAAATAACAGTTGATTAGTACCCTTCGGGGTGGCTCAGATGGTTTGACATAATGGAGGTCTCGAGTTCGAAACCTCTCGCTTGCGATAGCAGGGGGTTGGCCTTTTGGGTCGAGCTCATCGCACAGTGCTTGCCTAGTGTGACTTAACTCTATGTGTGATTTGCGAGCTATTGCACAGGAGCGGGGTTTACCCTGTGCACACCCAAAGGGTAGAGGTTGTGGGTTCCCTTGTCATAGAAAAAAAAAATAATGAAAAAATAACAGTTGATTAGTCTGTCTATGTGGCTACATGGTTCATTTGATATTTTTGATGACTTTTAATAATTGACGAGAAAATAAATAATCTTGTTAAAGCTGTTAGGTGCCATCACCTCAATTTTTCAAATATCCATTTTAGGATGGTGCTTATGGAGTTGATAACTTCTTAAAACTTTGTTTGACTTTTTCTCAAGTTTTTTATATTAATGACTTATTTGTTTTTTTCCACTCAGATGGATGCTGATGTAACTAACATCTAGTATCTTTCATTGTCTTTTTCATTCAAGGAAACAAAATCATCTGGAATTAACAGTTAACTTATCAGAGGAAAAAAAGATGAAGAATATATTATGTTTGTGCAAAATGCATTTGTTTAGAGCTAAAACTAGAGTACCTAGGAGAGATTGCAAAAACTGTCGCATGACTATTTTTCAGTCAGTTGATTTTTCTTGGAATCAGTTGCTGAACTAAGCTAAGTTTTAAGGATGCTTTTCAAGTTTTGTTAAAACCTATCAAATTTTCATTCATGTAAATTTTACTTTCAGTTTTAGGTATAGGTTAGAAAGGAAAGTGATGTTACAATTGGTTGTGACAAAAATGTGATACTATCAGTGTGACATTGTTATGTTATTGCTTTGAAATTTATTTTCCATAAAAGATTATTTCTCCATGCATTTGTATTTTTTGTACAAAGGAAAGCGGTGTTACAATTGGTATTGAGTCATGACAAAAACTGTGATAGTTCTGAAATTTGTAGAGCTTGGTAATATAATCAGTGTGACATTGTAATGTTATTTCTTTGATACTCATTTTTACATAAGTGGTTAATTCTCCATGCATGTGCATTTTGTACAATGTTCACTTTGTTCCACGATGCTCACTTGTAAACAATAATACTACGATGTTCCTAAAAAGAAAAAAGATGAAAACAGGTTTGAGTTCGATATAAAATGAAATATTTACCTCGAAAATGATTTCCTTGAAAATGTTTTCTAGTGTTTGGATAGTGAGTAGAAATATTTATTTTAAGGGTGTTGATAATGTCATCAGTTGGTTGGTATTAACATGTTCAAAATGTTATCAGTTTGCTAGTGTTTTGCATTGATAAGTTTGATGAAGTTTGGAGTGTTAAAGATTGATAATAATATTTAAGTGTTGGTTGGAGCAATTAGTATAGAGTAACAGTTGGGATATTTGTAAAAGAAATGTTTTTTGCTCATAACTCATAAGTGAGGGAAGTTATATTTTTCCATTCAAATGATCGTTTTTTTCTTAAGAAATGTTTTGGGGTAATCAAAACACCAGAAAAGTCTTTAGTCTTCATGATGGAAAACATTCTCAAGAAAATGCTCTCTGTCATACCATACATACTGAGAGTTCTCAATTTGTACAAGAAGCTTTGTTCTCATTCGATATTAGCATGTCACTACCTTTAGTTCTCTCTTTCAGATGACTGTCTGTGATGTGCTTACTCTTATTTCCATTGTGCTTTCAGTGAATCGGTTACATCCTATGCCCAACATTTGGAAAAGAAGCATGATATGCTTCTAGCTTTGCTATTTGACCGTGGGACCTACAAGAAAATCTACAGCTACCGTCATCTAATTAATGGCTTCGCAGCTCATATTTCACATGAGCAGGTGACACTCCGCTCTTTCAGAGACCACTCTTATTTTTCCTTCTATTTATTGTTGAGCATGATCAGTATTTTTCTACCTGTATTTTCTTACATAAAGAATACATTAGTAGGCAGAAATCCTCAGACGAGCTCCTGGTGTGAAGTCTGTGGAGAGAGATTGGAAGGTGAAGAGACTTACAACTCACACGCCACAGTTTTTGGGGCTTCCTACAGGAGTTTGGCCGACAGGTGGTGGATTTGACCGGGCAGGCGAGGATATCATAATAGGTTTCATCGACTCTGGCATCTATCCACACCATCCAAGCTTTGCAAGCCACAACACTGAGCCCTATGGACCACTTCCAAAATATAGAGGAAAATGTGAAATTGATCCTAACACCAAGAAAGACTATTGCAATGGGAAGATTATAGGTGCTCAACATTTTGCGGAAGCTGCAAAAGCAGCTGGTTCATTTAATCCTGCAATTGATTTTGATTCTCCTCTAGACGGTGACGGACACGGAAGGTTTGAGCTTAGTTATTTACGATGTTAACTTCATTGTGTTTTAAAAGCTAAGTAATATTGTTTTCCAATTGCTGTTCTGTTGGGTAAACTTCAATTTTTCTTGGCAATGACTTACACAATTGCTGATGCTAAAAGAAATTTAGCAGTTTGTGGGAGTTGAGAAGTAGCTATATTCACTTAAGAAACTGCATCGTTGCCTGTATACAGAAATATTTTATTCTTAAGTGTGTACTAGGACCAAGTACCTTTGATTTATCACCAAAATGATACAGACTTAGTGATTACTAACAACAAAACATTATTGTCATCTTGTGGAACCTCAAGTTTTTCCACTCTTTACCAACATCAATACATAGAGCTGCTTTAATGGGAAATCATTCTGTTGACATCGTCATTTTGTTTTATTGAACATGCTTCAATGCAAACAGATTCTGTATTTGAAAGCTACTTTTCTCATATAGACTATATTTATCTTTTTAATTTTTTTTCACTACTGTCTTTCACAATATTTGTGTCCAGACTGACATCAATTGTACTTTTTGCCAGCCACACAGCAGCTATCGCTGCTGGAAACAATGGGATTCCTGTCAGAATGCATGGATTTGAGTTCGGAAGAGCAAGTGGTATGGCACCTCGTGCGAGGTAAGTCAATGCAACTCTTCCAAGATTTGACTAGCATATTTTCCGGTCTCTTTAGTATTAGAAAGTGGTCTAAGCATTGAAATCTTGTTCCTTGTAGAATTGCTGTATACAAGGCACTATATAGGCTATTTGGAGGGTTTGTTGCAGATGTAGTTGCTGCTATTGAACAGGTATTGATAATGAAAATGATACATATGTATAAACAGCACAATGGATTTGAGTGGCACTGAAATTTCATGCATAGGTGTTGTAATCAACATATTTGAGTTCAGAACAGTGGATAGGAGGACATTCGAGTGACCTTCATTAAAAAACAAGAGTTCACTTGGAGAATTAGTTATCCTCTGTGGCTCAGACACTTTTTGTATGCCCTTAAAGTAAAATAATCAGAAAGGTACCCATTTGCTTGGTTACATGGTCTCTCTCCTCAATATAGTCCAAATGGTTTCCCTAGGCATAACAAAACTTCTAATGATAAAGCCAAGGAAGATTAGCTCTAAAATCTTGTCACAACCAAAGTTTATACAAGTTGAGACTAGAAGTCTTGAAACATCAACTAGATATCAAAGCTACTAGAAACAATGTAAAAGCAGATTTCCTTACAATGACAGAAAAATAGAAGCAAAAAGATGATACCTGTATCTGAGCTATCACCCTTTGTGGGCAGTGTCTAGGATAATAGCCAACATATTATCGAGAAGGCGAAGACCGGGTAATGTATTGGCACTAGGTGGAATGTATATATTGTCCACTAGGTGGAACGTATATATTGTACACTAGGTGGAATGTATATATCTCACACTGACGACACACTAATTCTTTCTGAATCACATGCAAGATAGCTGTGGTATCTCTTTAGGACACTGCTGTGGCTTGACACGATTTTCAGATCGTCAAATTCAAATTGATATCAGTTGGAGAAGTAGGATATATGAACTCAAAAGCGCTACAATACCCATTAGGTGCTTGAAAATGCATTTATAATGAAAATTTATATACAAAAGTCCTCTTTGGTAGCTGGTGCTTGAGGCAATGAAAACAACAGCACCTCAATCCCAAACAAGTGTGATTGACAATATGGATAATCATCTCTATCTAGCTTCTCCAAATTTTTCACGTCCTTATATAGTGTTGTATATATCATCACCAGTCCCAAATCAACTGGAGATTTGATGAGAGACTTCCAATAGGATGTAAGGACGGGGAGAAAACAATATCATCTGGTTTAATGGGGAAATGGACAATATCCGTGTAAGGAGAGTTGGGGATTCTGTGGTGGAGTATTTTCAACAAGTCATTGGTGGGGAAATGTTTGTGAAGTTTGCTCACAAGGGAAATACACTATGGATAAGGATTATAGTAGGGACTAGGGAGGATACAGATCATTATTTACTACACTGCAGGATCACTGCTGAAAAAGTCTTTGGCTTTTTCATTGTTTTAGTATCAATTTGTTGTTATGGACAATGGTTAAGTGAGAGTTGGAGATTCCAAAAATCTGGAGGAAAAGCTGCTTGAGAAGCAACACCATTCTGCATTTTCTGGGTATGGAATGAGAGGAATGAAAAAATGATTTCACGATTTGTACTATTTAATGAAATTGCATCTAAAATAACTATTCAGTTTACAATAATGCCGATATTAATTCAACTCCTCTAAGTTGTGATTCAAAGAACTAACTGCACCTCGGTAGGGATCACTTTATGTTCAAACTTCTCCTGAGCGCATGGCTTCACCTATGAAGAGATGACCCCTTGTTTCACATTCTTCACTTTCAGCATCAAAGGGATGGGTTTTAATAACACCACGTACAACTCGTTCATTCAAAGCATATCAGAGCTGAAGTCAACTTGGAATTAGCAAGTATTTTTGAGGCATGATTAGTAAAATGTTGTGATTAGTGTACTCTCATTTGGAAAGTCGTATAGAAAACTAATAAATTTGCTTGAATTTTATAATTGATTGGTCTTACAGTGATAGTGTCATCTTTTAGACTGTAAAACTGATAAAAGAGCACTTCTATTTACAGGCTGTTCATGATGGTGTGGACATTCTTAATCTCTCTGTGGGGCCAAACAGTCCACCGGCAACTACAAAGACAACATTTTTGAACCCTTTTGATGCTACACTTCTTTCAGCTGTGAAAGCCGGTGTATTTATTGCACAGGCTGCTGGAAACGGAGGTCCTTTCCCCAAAACTTTGTTGTCTTATAGTCCATGGATAGCAACAGTGGCTGCTGCAGTTGATGATCGTAGATACAAAAATCATTTGACATTAGGAAATGGGAAAGTCTTAGCTGGACTCGGTCTATCACGTAAGCTTTTTATGCATTTGACATACTCTAAGTGGTGCCCCTCAATCAGTTGATCTTTCTCTGGTTAGTTCATTAATAGTCTAAATCATCTTTAGACACCATCGCCCTTTGTTTTTACCTTAACTGCAAATGGATGATTCATTTATGTTTGATCCAGAACTTTTACTTGTTCGGTCTTTGAAGAAAATTTATGATTGCTGAAGTTTTGAGATGTTTCTTTATAACTTTTCTGTTGTGGTTGGGTCATTTTTTTTTCTCTCTTTTTTGTTCTTTGTTTATTTGATAATGTCGTTGATTCATATACTTGTCAGAGTAATGATCAATTTATGATCTTTGTGTTTTAAAGTAGCACATCCGGTTTAACAGCACCATGAAGAACAGCTTAGCAGCTTCTTTACTGTAGCTGGCATCATTTCCATGCAATCAACCTTCCATAGGTATTTAGTGCTTGCGACATCATGCAATTAAGGCTAATCCACGCCCTCAATTGCCCTATCATTGATATTGTGTAACATCAGACTTGCTGTTCATGTAATATCCTTACTCGTTCCCTCTTCTCCCTGTCTGTCTTCACAAAGTTCAGTGGCTTTTGAAATGTCAGATCCCCAAAACAGTGTAATCACTGAATGAAGCCAAAAATAGAAAATAAAAAAGAAGGGAATAGTCAGATACTTATTGATGATGTGAAGTGAGATCCTTATTTATGGGATGCTTCTGTGGGGTGTTATATCTTGACCATTTTTACACTCATGCTAATATAGAGACTTAGTTTTTTGTTTTAAATCTCTGCCACTACTAAGAAAACGTCTGGTTGCTACAGCTTCCACACATCCGAACCGGACATTCACTATGGTAGCAGCAAATGATGTTCTTTTGGATTCGTCGGTTACTAAGTACAGTCCTGCTGATTGTCAAAGGCCAGAAGTTTTAAACAAGAATTTGGTGGAGGGAAACATCCTTCTTTGTGGCTATTCTTTCAATTTCGTAGTTGGCACAGCATCGATTAAAAAAGCCGCGGAAACAGCAAAAGCTCTTGGTGCTGCTGGCTTCGTTCTTGCTGTAGAAAATGCTTCACCAGGAACAAAATTTGACCCGGTTCCTGTTAGAATTCCTGGGATTCTTATAACAGATGTTTCCATGTCAATGGCAAGTATCAACACTCTGTACTCTTCTATTCGTGTCATTGCTATTGTCTTTTAGCTTTCTGTGTAGGAAGTCATAGTTTGTGGTTTCCTTTAAGCTTCTTGTCTCTTGCAATAGACAAATTTATTTGCAAAGTTATTATACGTTGCATATTGCCTTGAGAGATTCTTTAATGGAAAGATAATTGCTTTTTCTGATAAGGTTGAGTGTACGACTAAGAAGCATGGACGCTAGTATGTGTTTTAGAGGCACATTTGAACCAGTACAATCAAGATGTCAACGGAAGCTTTTGTCTGTCACCATTCACTCATGAACCTCTAGTTTCCTTTTTCTCTTTCTAATTTTATGTTTGAAACCAGGAGACTTCTGTTACCCCTACACGCAAATGGACATCACTTCCAGCCTCTTTTGTATCTTAAGAAGTTTTTCAGGGTGGCCAGTTAATTCTTGATAGGATAGATCAATTGAATGATGCTTATAGATTTGCTCTTGAAACTAACTAGAATATTTTCTTAATCTTTATTGTTATGTCCAACAACTTCATCATTATTTGCAATGTTGGAATCTTTGAAAATTGTCAAACAAAAGTTACGAAGTACATAATTAAATACAAAGATACCAACATCACATGTATTGATGAAGTTGCTGGATGTGACAATAAGAGATTATGAAAATATCTAGTTAGTTCAAGCGCTAGAAATCACGTATAATAAAATAGACATTTCTTGGTTAATAATCTTTTTTTGGTTATATGAAATATCATGTCCAGAAAATGGTAGTTCTGTCCTGTTTGTATGATGCCGCACTACATTCTAGTGATATATATGATTTCTGTGTCTTTGTCCAACACATAACTAGTCTTTTGTCTCCCTACCACTAAGGCAAATAGGATCACACATGTTGGAAAAAAAATAATAACTGATCTCTTTTCATATATAGCATCCGAAGGAAGAAAAGTAATTGCTGTCCCTTCTAATGACTCACATCATTGTTTGGTGTTCAACTTGTGGTCTCATTGTATGCTATTTCAATTAGCTTCTATAGGTATAACTCTCTTTTTTTCTTACATAATTTAAAGTTGTATGCTTGTCTCTATTTTCAGGAGCTTGTAAACTACTACAACATCACCACTTCAAGAGATTGGACTGGACGTGTTAAGAGCTTTAAATCAACAGGAAGCATTGGGAATGGGTTGAGGCCAATACTCCACAAATCTGCACCTCAAGTAGCTGTCTTCTCTGCTAGAGGACCTAATATCAAAGATTACAGCTTTCAAGATGCTGATCTCCTGAAACCCGATATACTGGCTCCTGGTTCTCTTATTTGGGCTGCCTGGGCTCCCAATGGGACAGATGAAGCCAACTATTGTGGTATGTAGCCTTCATATTATTGCTTATAGGTAAATCAATTAAATTGATTATGTTGTCCATTAGATGGTAGATTTATATGTTTAAGCAGTCATCTTTATTTCATTTTCAAGCCTACTTTTTACTTGGACATAAACAATGAACTAGCCGTTGAGTTTGTGGCTTCTTTATCGATTTAGAAATATAAAAGATGCCTTGTATCCTGAATTGGATGCTCCTCTTGCTTAATGGACTTAATTATAATCTGATACTCTAGAAAATTGTTCATTTATGTCCATTTGGTTTGCTTTATAAGTTCAGGCTCAAGAAGAAATGTACTCCAACAGTATTTCAATGATATGTTCATACTTCAAAATATTTGCCTGAATCAGGTGAAGGATTTGCATTGATCTCTGGAACTAGCATGGCAGCACCCCATATAGCAGGAATAGCAGCCCTTATCAAGCAGCACCACCCTCATTGGAGCCCTGCTGCTATTAAATCAGCATTGATGACAACTTCATCAACCATTGATAGGGCGGAGAGACCGCTTCAAGCACAACAGTATTCTGGATCTGAGACCTTGATGCTTGTTCCAGCTACTCCATTTGACTATGGAAGTGGACATGTTAATCCTAGAGCAGCTCTGGATCCCGGACTCATTTTTGATGCAGGTGATCTTCTGTTCCTCTTTCCCTCTAGTTTTGATATAGTGTATTGTTTCTAAGCAGATTATAAATCCTACTTAGATAATCCTCTTGCTAACTGTGAACAGTTAGTGCCTTTAACAATTACTAAAGCTGGGGATCCTATTGACTAATTGCCTTTGATGCACTTGAGTTGTATAGTCTATTTGCAAGATTTTCAGTCTCTCTTTGTTGTTTCCTTTCTAACTTTGAATGATACACGAGCATGCAATAATAACTTGTTTCTCACTCGAGTTGTGATAATTTTCCACTCTTGGGCCCAAGGGTTTGGTCTAGTGCTAGGAATGCAACATCACATGTATGATTAGGCACACATCACAGCCCGAAAGCAGCAAGGAGTGTGAAAGAGTAAAGTACAATTGAAGAAAGATAAATGCATATTAGAAATTTTAGTGGCTGAACCTGCATATAAGAAACTTATATGGATAGAATAGTATAATGGAAGATTGTGTATGGTTCCCTGTAAATTGATTATAGTATTATTTTGTTGTAGTACTGTTCTACTACTATCTGTTGTTTTTGTTACTATATATTATAGTCTCTTGTACTTCTATTACGTCTTTTTCTAGACTGTTTTTTTCTTGAGCCGAGGGTCTATTGGAAACAACCTCTCTATCTCACCTTGGAGTTAGAGATAAGATCTGCGTACACTCTAAGCTCCCTAGACCCACTTTGTGGGACTACACTGGGTATATTGTTGTTGTTGTTGGAAGATTGTCTCTTCATCAAATATAGTGTAAATGAAGATTGTATTCTTGCTAACTTGCGAGAGTTGTGATGGCTCTTTTGGCTTTCAGGAATGTTATAATATATAGTTTTTTTCCAAAACTTTTGCAGCTCTACAGTGTTGAATACCATATGCAAACAGCTTTCTGAGCTCCAGTCTGACACTTGATAACGAAGTTTTCAATATGTTCTAACTGCTTTAGCTTTTGTTTGATTGATTTTAGGTTATCAAGATTATTTGGGGTTCTTGTGCACTGTGCCTGGAATTGATGCTCAGGAAATAAAGAAGTTCACGCATTCCCCATGCAACTACACCCTTGGTCACCCATCAAATTTCAACTCACCCTCAATTGCAGTTTCACACCTTGTGGGAACACAAATAATCACACGTATAGTGACAAATGTTGCTGAGGAAGAAACATATGTTGTAACAGCAAGAATGGCTCCAGAAATTGCCATTGAAACTAATCCTCCTGCAATGACTTTAAGGCACGGTGCATCAAGGAAATTCACGGTAACTCTCACTGTCCGATCAGTAACAGGAGCCTATAGTTTTGGAGAGGTTTTACTGAAAGGTAGCAGAGGTCACAAAGTCAGGATCCCTGTTGCAGCTATGGGTTATGATCGATAGACCGGTTGATGATTGCTTAATCCAAAGTTGAAATATCTTGTTTGCTGCATATTCTTTGGATCTGTGAGAATAAGATGCATATGGTTTAGATGTGGTTTCTCCAAATATATAAGGTATTAAGTGAAAATGATGTAAAGTTTAATAGTATGAGGGGAGAAGGTAGTTTCTTCCCATCCTAAGTTTTGCTAATTCTGTTGTAACATGGTGGAATGCCTTTTATCCCCCCCCTTGTGGTATGTATGGCATATATAGGCCCTCAAGCCTTGTTTAAGAGTTAGAAAAGGGAAGGTAGGTAGGTTTGTATCTTCCCTAGTTTATTTTTGACTTCCTCTTGTATAAGTTATTAATCAAAGCTTCCAATTTATTGCATTTAATTATTTGCCACTAAGGAGTATATCTTTTGAGTTTGAGTTGGCTTAGGAATTGAACTCTGACCTAATAGCGTGTATGTAGACCTTATCTCTATCTCACATTTGAGATAGAGAGGTTTTTGATAGACGCTCGGCTCAAAACAAAAATAGTTTAGAAGAAGACGTAATGGAAGTATAAGAGACAATAGATAATAACAAAAATAATTAATAGTACTATAACAAATCTTATAATTGAACTAGATGAAACAACATATAGTATATAAATTGAAGAGCTACTCACTACAAGAGTAGTACTCTGACTACTAATAAGGGGGACAATAATACATTCCTATCTACCAGTATTTAAAACTACCCCTCTTTGACTTGTGTATCAAATCTCACTTCCACATGAGCCTCATTTGTTATATCACTAAACTTACACTCTTAAGTATTCAGTCTTGGTCTTGCTCAACCTAAACCCTATAGACTCCAGGGTCTATCTTCAAACATCAACTTTTAACTCTATCGCGAATTTCGTCAATCAAAACTATACTATTCGAAAATAACATACACCACCACAACTCATCTTAAATTTGTCGCGTGAATACATTTATCACCAAAACAAATAGAAATAGACTAAGAATTAATCCTTGGTGCAACCCACCAAAACATTGATCTTTGTTAAATATTTATTGAATTCTGCATATTAGATTTAGATTTGATTTTAGAAACAATAAAATGAAGTTTTTTTAGAGGTATGATTATTATTTAACTTATAGGACAATTTTGAACCAACCCAAAAGATAAGGGACCATTTTGTTTTTCTTCTTCTTCTTCTGCAGTGCAAAACCCTGTATCCCTTTTCTCCAAAATCTCGAATTCCATGGAAATTCTCCATTTTCATTTCTGAATTCGATTTCTCGTTGGCAATAAACTTGATTTGCATCAAATTTGGGTTAGAAGATTTGAGTTTTTTTTGTTCCGATTCAGCATCTCAACTTGCTTGTTGAATTGAGAGATTTTGGTGTTCTCTTTTAACAGGGTTTGGATATTGTTAAAGAAATTAATAGCATAATACTACGGAGACTAAATCTGCATTTTGATTAATTGTTATGGAGGAACAATCATTCTTTACCAACTTCCTTGTCAACCTTCGTTCCTCTTGCAAGTATGTTCAACACTCAAACTTTAGCTTATTAACTAGCATTATTTGCACGCATTCACTTCTGTCTTGGTTTATCTTTGTTAAAATAATTTGTTTTCTGCTTAAAGTTGCTAGCTTTGCTGCCGTGACATGTTCACTAGATGTTAGCATTGTATAGAGAGTGATTGCTTAGCTTTACTGTGCTGTTTTTGCTTCAGGGCCTGAGATAACTCGGAGAAAGGGGGTTCAATTGAATTACCTTCTCTGTAAAATTATACTTTGTAAATAGGGTGGATTATATAGGCTGTTGAATTCCCTTGACATGAGGGGAAATTCTAGAAAATTTTAATTTTGGTTTAGGTTGCAAGTTCAAATACTATGAATGACACTTTTGAATCCCCTTTATGAAGTTTGGGCTCTGCCACTGTTTTGCTTTATATTAATTGGATGTAAGTTTACGCCTGGTTAACTTTTTCTTTGGTATTTGAAGGTATTACACAGGCTATCCTAAGGATCTTGGGCCATCGAAAGTTATTCACTTTACCTCGGAAAGGGAATTTGTCCAACTTCTTCATCAAGGCTACCCGGTAGTCGTTGCATTTACGATCAAGTAATATGAGTTTATAGTTTCTTTTCCTTCCTCTCATGTCTTTTGTAATCCCTGGATCATATAATTTTTTGGATGCTGTAGGAGTAACTACAGCAAACATCTTGACAAAGTTTTTGAGGAGTCTGCAGCCGAGTTTTATCCACATGTAAAATTTTTACGTGTAAGACACTTCTTGAACTTCTCATTTAAGTGTAGATAGAATATAATTGCTAGTATGGTACAAAAAAGTCTCTTCAGGCATCTGGGGTGTTGGGGGTCTATGAGTTTATTTTTCAGTGCTGGAATTATGGAAAAGACCTCATTGTTTGAATTGGATTTTGATAGCTTAAAATGTTTTCATGCACGGTCCATGTTTCATTTTTATTTTGTATTGTTCAGGTCGAATGCCCAAAGTACCCGGGATTTTGCATAACAAGACAAAAGAAGGAATATCCATTTGTAGAGATGTTTCATAGTCCAGAACAGGTAATTTTGTTGAGTCGGGGAATCATATGTTTATGCAAGTGTGGTTTATGAGTGCCTCGATAGACGGAGGTAGAGAATAAGATGCATTTGCAGATTTGCTACATCTAATAAGAAAACACTGTTTTAATCTGATACATCGTAATTTCTTCCTCCTTTTAAAAAAATTGAGAATGCTCTTGGCCTACAACTGGCAACTGGGAGGGGGGGGGGGGTGTTGAATTTTTGCAAACAAATTTATTGATTTGTGAAAAGATACAAACTGTAGTGGAATGATTGACACCCCTCAGAATCAATTGCAAGATGCAGAAGAGGCTTCCACGGATTCACACTCTGCTAAAGTAGGAATAATCTACTGGATTTACTTTGTGATTAAACTTATAGTAGGTAACTAATAGAGCGTAATATTAGGCTATATCGAATACACTGGGTGAAGAGAGGGAGTGGTTTTATTCTTCAGGACTTTGTGCCGTTGAAGTTTGATAGGTCGTCATATGTTTTTTATGCTGCCTGCTGTAAAGGCTTGACTTGTTAGAATACTTAGAGGTCCAAACATCCCTTATCTTATGCATAATTCTTCAGCATTTTGAGGGGTGGACTTTTTGTTGTGTCTAATCCCTGCCTGACAAACTCAGTTATTTCCTGCTTAATAAAATGATGTCCTGACCTCAAAAGTGTCATTATCATCCAATCATGAGTTGGTGACTTACAACAAGCTATTGAATAATCTAGCTGAAGCACAGCCAACCAAAAGCTAGTGGCAAGCTTGTAACTACCAACTTACGCTACAGACAGCAAAACATGAACAAAACGTAATCTTCTCTTTATTGCCATGACGTTCCAGGAGTTTCTCTCATCCTTCCTCCCCCCTCTATCTCTTTCTGTCCGAGCAATAGTTTAATAATCTGGAAAGAGAGTCACAAGTTTCTATTGCTTACTCTATTTTCTCTGTAGTTTCAGGGCATAAAACAATCTCTCACTTTGTCCTTTACATATTACATAGTTTTGATTTGGGACAAAAGATTAAGAGTTACATTTTACATTCGTATCATAGAAGACATGATTGAATTGATATGGTTTTTTAGTGAGAAAACCTCTTCAGCAAATGAGTTACTGGAACATTTTGTAGGGTATACTCAACTCTTTAGTATTACTTGTAGAAGTGATGAACTGTTCAATTATATCCAGAAGTGGGAGTTTGCGATTTCTTTTGTTTCTTTCTTTTCTCTTACCGTTTTTAAATTAATGCTACTTTAGTTTGTTTATTGTTTTTCTCTGCATGTGTATTTGATGTCTCTGCTACACTATTTGATATGTCTCACAGTTCGTCAATAGCAAGGGCTTGGTGCTTGGATATTTGTTAGCTTTGTGGCTTCACCTAGCCATAAATTTCTTTTTTCTTTATCTTCAACTGAGTGATTCTGGTTTGCACTCTACCAGGCAGCTGCTCAGGGCAGGGTTGCTGATCCTAATATTACCAAATACTCTGTCAAAGTTTTACCTGTAAGTTCTCATGTTTGTGAAGTATCTGTAGAGAAAATGATAATTAATATTTGCTTCGTCCTTGAAATTTTATGTGCAAAATTATATCGTAATGAAGATTTTGCTGTGGCTACATTGAAGTTGTAGTTGGTGTAATTTGAAATCATACCTTATAACTTCTTTTATAGTTAGTGCCATTTGTTCCATTAGCTTTTTCTTGTTTTTGATGAGGTAAAGGTAATATTTAAAATGGGAGAATTTACAAGCTCTCCTAGCCTCAGAGAGTCTGAAAAATCCAAAATTTGTGTCATTCCATCCTTGCACCTTACATCAAAAAGTATAAATTTTGCAGACATCTAACTTTACAAAAGAAGTGTGTTCTATCTTCCTTTCAAAACATCTCTTGTTCCTTCCTAACCAAACAGTCCATGTAATGCACATGATGAATAGTCTTCCAAATGCGCTCTCTGTTGTCAATGTTTTTTAAAGCGAAAAGCGTAAAAAATCGATAAAGCCTATGAAACTTGAGAAAGATGATAGGTGAAGCGGATGCTTCTCTGAAGAGAAGTGCACAAGCTACGGAAATTAAAAAGTACCAAACATACAAATTTAGTACTATAAATATCAATTCACGGTTGAATAACTAATTTTAGCATCCAATTTACACAGATGTTGATATTAATCCAACTCCTTAAAGTTGAGATTCAAAGAATCAACTGCTTCTCGTTAGGATTGTGCGTCATTGTTTGAAGCGCCCTATTGATAGCCCCTCGCTTTGCATTGCTTCATCCTTTAATTGATGCAATGATGGCTTTTACTGACATTGCTGCTTTCTATCTTCTTTGTTTCATTAGCTTGTATGCTGCTTGCTCTTGAAAACTGTGACTACCATAAGCTATTGGGTACATCAGGATGCAGAGTTGTTAGACTATCTTAATCGTACCATACAGTTAGTTGTCCTTGTTCCACTTTTTCAAATCTTAGGAAGTTATTACCAAATGTTTGCATTCTATAATTCTTGCAAATGTGCTTACTTGTCATCAAGCCCGAATGTTGAATCCAATTCTTTTATTTTTTCTGTTTCCTCCTTTATACTCAAAGCTGGTTAAAGATTCATTATGGTTATTCGTACAACTTCTTCAGGTTATAGGTGGCAGGGAAAATTCCCTCTTGCATTTCTTTTAGAAGAAATTTAAGTCCTATAAAGGTGACAAATTAACAAGAAAAATAATATTTTAGCTGCATGTTCCAAATTCACCTATTAACGGAGCCACCAGATACTGAGTCCATGACCAACTTTATTCTAGGTGAATGTTGTTAGTTTCAATATTCAGGTTAATAAGATCCTCGTGAAGGAGAAGCTCAACAATCATACAACGCGATAGTAGTCCAAAATCTGTTGCAAACTGGATTCAAGTGTCTCCTTGCTTGTCCTTCTTCTTCATGCATGTCTTCTTTGTAATATTACCTAGCACAAGAAGAATGGTCATCAGTGCTGTTCTAGTGAGTCCAATTTGTTACTAGTTATTTTATAACGTCTAGTATCGAGTTCACAAAACTAATATCGTGCCACCTTCTCTATTTCCATCATTTGCTTCATCAAAAGTTGTCTGCCATTGTAATCTTACTTTTCTGCTTTATCTCCACCAATCACACTGTATCTGAGTGAGATCTATCTCATGAATGACAGAACAATAGCACGTTGGAAAGTTATTGTGTAAACCACACTCATCTTGTATTTTGAAGTGGTTCTGATCATTAAAATATTCTTCTTATTTCAGTTCAACTATGATCTAAGTGCTTATGGATTTCGTGAGTTCTTCAAACGACATGGAGTCCGATCATCAGATTCAAATTAGAAGTTAAAGAGTATCGAACATGGTATTTCCTCGCTCCAGATGAAATTATATGCTTTTTACCTGCTGTTTTAGACTGATTTCCCTCGTTTCTTTTGAATTATCAAGCATGTTGAGTAAAATGCTGTTCCTGAACGATCATCGATGAACACAAGCAGAAATGAATGGCACGGGTGGTTCATGTTTATCGATGAACACAGTGAAGAAACTGGCTCTTGTGCATATATAGCTTTAATAATAGGCACCAGCAAACAGGTTTGGTTGGAGCACATAAGTTTCTGGTCAGCAAATGACAAAACTGTTCTAAATTTCTTTAACCCATGCCAAAATGAGCCTTAATTATAAAGTGTTACTATCTGTATCCTAAATTGTTGGAAAATTTTATATTTTATAAACTGTCAAATCCTTCTAAACAACCAAGCTTCAGTCACTAAGTAGTTTGGATCGACTATATAAATTCTTGATGGATATATATTTGGTTCAGTTTGTAATGTGCGTTTGGGAGAGCATCTCTTTTTTTTCTTTTTTTTGTATTTAATAACGTGAGACGTGATTTCTTTTGTTCATTACGATCTTTAACTATGCAAGAGTCTTATCACTCCTTGAACAACTTCAAAGTAGTAGTAATATTTTCCTTCTTGCCCAATGCTAGTTTTTAAAAAAGGAAAGTGATCGGCTCACACGAATCATTGATTGCCATGTGTCTATTTGATTGGAAAAACTTTTTTTTTTTCATTTTCTCTATTTAGTGATGGCTATAGATCTAGCATTATTTATACCATTTTTCTTCGTAACTTGCTCCATTATATAAATGTGGAATATCTCTAATCCAATCGTGAAAAAAATTAGATAAATTGTGCAAAATTAAAGTTGTTTGATAAGTTTTTCTTTTAAAATAAGAAATTATGTTACAACATTATAAAAGGTAAATGCACCATCTTGGTCTGCTTTCGCAATAACTCGTCTTTTGATAACTTGGTTCATAGCAACTCAAGTATAAAAAAAGTGTTGTTTTCGTTTCAATAACAACAAAAATAAAATCTAAACAATAAGCATACTTTCTGTCAGTTTTAACACCACAAACTTCACTAGAAAAGTAACACAAAATATTAGTCTTTGCTTTTTTAAAAATAAGTATCACTTTAATAAAAAAATAATTCTAAAATAAGTGCTGTTTTCGAAATTCAAGACAAAATAACAGCATTTTTTCTACACACTTTTATTTGTCTATTATATTAAAAATAGATAGCCATTTTTACTTGTTTAGTTTAGAACATTTACCTTTATTATTAATTATATAGTCATTTTCCAAAATATTGAATTTACTGTATTCAAAGAGTGATATAGCAAAATTATCATATTATTTATTGCTCCTTAAGAAGTGTGTCAAGTCAATAGTGAACAAGTAAAAATAGACAAAATATATTATTCCTAATAAGCATAAAATGAGCTAAAACGACACTCTGACTTTTTGATTTTTCCTACAGTGTTATTAATGTATTAGCCACCTAATACCCAAGTGGATCCCTTCCAAGGTATCATATTTATTGAGTTTAAGAATACGTGCAACGATTTTGGTGATTTACTTATAAATATGATGTGAGAGGAGTATTTCAATTATGAGTTATCACTATGAAAAATAATAATTCAATAACGATAATAATGATAATAATAATAATAATAATAATAATAATAATAATAATAATAATAATAATAATAATAATAATAATAATAATAATAATAATAATAATAATAATAATAATAATAATAATAATAATAATAATAATAATAATAATAATAATAATAATAATAATAATAATAATAATAATAATAATAATAATAATAATAATAATAATAATAATAATAATAATAATAATAATAATAATAATAATAATAATAATAATAATAATAATAATAATAATAATAATTTTCTTAGTTTCTTTTAAAGTTGATTATTTCTTATAATGAGCGAATCAAGTCATTTTTCAATTCAAAATAGACTTGAAAGTTGAACTATTCCAATATTAATAGCATGTAAAACTCACTCTCTTGTTTTTTCTATTCGGAGTTCAGCATTTATATTTGAGCTTCTACTAATTTACATTTTCACCTTGCGCATAAGACCAATTAAAAAAAAAGAATTGATTATTATCATTATTTATATATCCAAATTTGAATTTAGAATCTTTAATTAAAGTTGGATAAATCTTATTCAATCGATCGATGATGACTCAATTGCTACCATCTTTTCCATTGGTTCTATAAGATTTTGCTGGTTCTTTGTTAACTTAGTTATGATATCATGTAATATTCAAGACTAAAAAATCGTGAATAACAAAAATAAGTTTTTTAAAAGAATTTATTTGTTTTTGTACTCACAATATCACCTTCTTAATACAAATTCGTATTTTCCCTAGACTAAACATGTCCTAATAGGATTACAATATTTTCTCTGTAATTGAATTGCAATTCAAGAGAGGTTTGAACTATGTGGCTCTAGTCCTAAATAATTTCATAAATTCTTGTAAAATAATATCATGTAGAACTCGCTCATCTTGTTTTTTTTCCTCACATGGTGTTGTTACTTTTACTATCGGCTTGATTAATTCATATTCATATTATGTAAGGTTTATTAAAGAGGAAATTACTCTCTATCGTGACTTTTAAAATATCTAAACTCAAATCTGAAACGTTTAATTAAAGATGGATGAATTTTACTCATTCAATCACAATAATAGATGGTGTCTCCTATTTGTTACTATCAGTGATAGACATCTATAATAAAACGACAATGATATTTCAATTTTCTTTTGTGATTCGAGTTAGTTTCATACGTAGTATACTTTTCAAGCTACTTAATTTGATTTGACTTGCACATTTATGATGAACAAAATGAGAAAAAATATGTTGTAAACATAAGTTTGCACATGGTAGAGTTTGCGACTTTTTCTTCTAGTGTTATAATGTATTAGCCACCTAATATCTAAGTGGAACCCTTTTGATGTATCAATATTTATTGAATTTAAGAATACGTGGTATTGGTTAGGAGATTTACTTATAAATATGATGTGAAAGGAGTATTTTAGTTTTGACTATGGAAAGTATATGCTGTACATCATTTTAAATTTTCTATTTTTTGAAACGTAGAAAATGAAACGTCCTTAAATAAATTGACAGTTCACAAAGATGATCTTTATTGACTGGTGATCAGTCATATGGTATTCATAGTCTTAATTTATCAAATTATGATTTCGTTTTACTTCTCCCGATCCTCGAGTCTGATTGACTTGACTCTTTTTCCTATCCCCGGCCTCTCACTTTGTTTCACAATATGAAGCGAACAACCTTTTTTGATAAAAGTTTTTTTTGGCAATACATTTTGATTTGTTGGTTAGTAAGGCAAACAAGATGAATGAATAGTATGTAGAACTCACTTCTTTATGACTAATATATATATTTGCAACGTATCAGATTCCTTAAAAAGAGAATTGTTGTCTATCATAACTTTTACTTGAATTCAAAACATTTTTTTGTTTTTGGTGAAGAAAAGAGTGAATATATATTAATAATAATTAAGAGGGGAAATGTATAGGTATGCCCGTTTCCGTTAGACTGGGTCACATTCCGATCCTGAAAATAGTTTAAAATATTGTCTGTTAATCTAGTGTACATAGTTCCTAGAATGTCTGCTTCCACTTGTTTTTGGGCATACACTGGAGGAACTAGCAAAATGTGTGGTTCGTCAAAAACTGCTACCTTCGTCCCCTCCTTTGCCAAGATGTCTGCTGGTCTATTTTGCTCCAGAAACACATGGGTCATCTTGGTGATCTCCAGCTTTTGCATTAAGTACCTGCACTCATCAACAATGTTTCCATATAGTGTGTTAGTATTGTTATTTGAAAGCATTTGAATAGTCTCACCAGAATCATAGTTTATTTCAAGGGGGGTGAGCTTGTGATCTACAACTATTTGGAGCCCTCTTCGCATTGCTAATAGTTCAGCTCTAATAGTGTTGGTGTGGGGAGTATGCTCTATAAATCCAATGATCCAATGGCCTAGGTGATTTCTAACCAGCCCTCCAATACCCCCGGGGCTCGGGCTGTAACATCTCACAATTTAAAATAACTAGGAAGAAGCTAATAATTGGAAATAGTCATTTTTGGAAAGAATGAAAATCTAGAAATTTTGTTAAGTTAGAATAAGCTAAGTTTTGGACAACGTTCAAACGGTCATAATTTCTAGCTCAGGGTGAGTTAGAGGTACTTCCAGATATGGTAGGAAATCTCTTGAAATGATCTTTCCAACGCCGCTGAGTTTACGCGATTCCGAGTTCGTATGAGTGAGTGATGCCCTTTGGAAGTTGGGATGTTGGAATAAGGAAAGTCCAATCCGGATTTTCGAAGGGTAGTTTTGTCTTTTCCTTGCCCAATTATTTTATTTCATTTTTGGTAATTAAGTTAGGGTCTAATCAGAATAAGATTAGTTTACGCTTTTACCAAAATACGCTAGGGCTTGGAGAAAAGAGAAAAGAAGAGGAGAAAGGAGAAGAGAAGCAAGATTCGTCAAGATCGTCGAGTTTAGCTTGTGGATTTCGTTGGGGGGTGATCCCTACAAGGTATGTGAGATCACATAGCGTTGGGTTAGTTCACCCACGCTCCCAACTTGATTCAATTTCAGCAAAGTACATTGATTTGAAAGTAAATCCCTTGAATTCTTGATGAAGTTCGTTTGAATCCTTATGTGTTGTGTTGTTGGAGTTTTCTTGAGATTGATTCACGTTTATAGTTGTGTTTTCGAGTAGAATCTGATGTTATTTGAGGGTATAGATGATTCTAAGTGTTTGGGGAAAGAACCAATGGAGTTTAGAGGGTTTAGAGCTGGAAAACGAAAAAGAAGTTTCGTCGGGCAAATCTGGGCAGTGCCTCCGTGTCGCCGACCTGTTCCCCAGATTTGGGGAAAATTGTTTTGTGTCGCGGAGCGGTCACGGACTGTTCTACCTCAAAAGTTATTTTCAAACCAAAAATTTAAATACTTCTCCACGTTGCGGACCCACCCTCAGACAGTGATTTCTTGATCTTTTCTCATGTTTAGCTATCTAAAATCATTCCTAAACATCATGAGATCTTTCCTATCACAAATCACAATCCTTGAATCCATAATTCAAGTCAAGAGAAGTTAAGAGTCAAGTCAAGAGAAGT